>NC_090174.1:810212-837712 GCF_024679245.1 Pseudorasbora parva
ATCTGCCAATTCATTAATATAAATGTTAAATAGATTTTTTATCGCAGAATAAACCCCTTCAGAGTGATGCTCCGCTTCGCGTCGGGGTCCTGATCACTCTGTCGGGGTTTATTCTGCGATAACAACCGGCTGGGTGTACATTATCCCTTACTTGTGATGCTATATAAGAATTCTGAGTTTGTGCTTTTCAAACCAGATGTTTTAGAGCATAGACCCTGAATATTCCAAAAACTAATATTTAATATATTTTGATCAGAGATTAAAGTACTGCTGTTTAACTGAAGGCAAAACCACAAACCTTTTACAAAATAAAAATAAAAGTAATAAAATAAAATAAAAAATAAGAAACATAAGTAATACTAACAGTAGGGCAAGTATAACAATAGAAAAACCCATACAATTAGAAATGAATCTTAAATATGAGTAAGGATACAAAAAATAATAAATAAATAAATGAATTAATCACAATTATAATAATCGTGTTGTAAATATTAATTAACCAATTATAAATATAGTCATCAGCTGCGGTATAAATAGGTTTTTGTGTATGTTAGTTGAACATTTTGTTGCACAGGAGATGTAGCATTTGTTTAATATCAGCCACATCACTGGATGAGAGTTCCTGAGCTGAAGAGGAGGGCTGCTGGGACTCTACCTGGGCGTAGCTCCGCCTCTGCTGGGACTCTACCTGGGCGTAGCTCCGCCTCTGCTGGGACTCTACCTGGGCGTAGCTCCGCCTCTGCTGGGACTCTACCTGGGCGTAGCTCCGCCTCTGCTGGGACTCTACCTGGGCGTAGCTCCGCCTCTGCTGGGACTCTACCTGGGCGTAGCTCCGCCTCTGCTGGGACTCTACCTGGGCGTAGCTCCGCCTCTGCTGGGACTCTACCTGGGCGTAGCTCCGCCTCTGCTGGGACTCTACCTGGGCGTAGCTCCGCCTCTGCTGGGACTCTACCTGGGCGTAGCTCCGCCTCTGCTGGGACTCTACCTGGGCGTAGCTCCGCCTCTGCTGGGACTCTACCTGGGCGTAGCTCCGCCTCTGCTGGGACTCTACATGGGCGTAGCTCCGCCTCTGCTGGGACTGCTCAGGTGGATGGCGGCGGGGGGGTGGAGCTTCGGCGTACAGATGTCTCTCTGGGTGTCTATGAGGCCATCTTGAAGTCAGGTGTCGTCTCTGGAGGTCTTGAGGAGGTCTGGAGTGAGATGAAGGTCCAGATGGAACAAACGGCTGCAGTCTCATCTGCTTCTTTTTAGTTCCTCTGTATCCAGTTGCTGGGAAGCGTCCAAGGGCAACGTCCTTTATAGCTTTAGCAAAGATCCGGACTCCATCCTGGTTGAGGTGGAGGCCGTCGTGCAGGTGCCATGGCCTTATGGAGCTGTGCGGGACCAAGTGTACGTTGGGCAGGCTGGAGCAGGAGTGATGGAGCTCTTCATTAATCTGGTCGATCACAGAGGGAGGGACGTCGAGCCGCGGCAGCAGAGTGGACACCAGCACACGTGCAGCAGGGAACGTCTCTGAGGCTCTCTTTGCCATCTCATACATGGCCTTGGCTGTGCCTCCCTTTAGGCTGTGGAGGTCATTGGTGCCCGAGTGGATGATGAGGTACTGTGGGCTGCCGAGTTCCTCTGTGGAGAGCAGCTGATGAGCACGCTCGGTGTTCCTGCAGTGCAGCGCCAGGACTCTCTGTCTGGGGAACAGCTTCTCCGGCTCGATGCCTTTCCCAATGGAGTCCATCAGAAGGACCACTGGTGCTCTGTGGGAGGCCGGCTGTGTGTGAGCAAGCTCTAGAGCTGGAGAGCTGTGTGACGCCACTTCATGCTGGACTTCTGGATCACTTTCTCTGCTGATGTTGTTGGGAGATTCACTTTCTTTGTTTGTTTTTTAATGCTGAAGACACACTGCATACTGCTCTTCCAGCTTTTCTTTCAGCTCTTTAATGTTTCTCTCTAACTTTCTTTCTCTTTGCACCGAGTCCTCTTTCATTTTTGATATTTCAAGCTTCATTTTCATATTGATGGTGTGCAAATCCTTAATTTCAGTCTTGAGATTTGTAATGGCGAACTCATCTGGGCGACTAAGAATGAGCTTTAGTCATGCTGGGACTGCTGAGTTTAAGCATTTCATTAGTAATGTTGTCTTGTCCACATGCTTTCTTTAATTTGAGATTTTTAATATGTTCTAATATTTCAGATATTGTTATACATTTATCTAATTGATTTTGATAATTTTTAATTGTTGTGATGGTGGTCCTGTGGCCAGTCTGGATTCTGCTGGAGGACGGAGGGTTCTTGGCATTGCGTAGCTCTGGTGTTGTGACGGAGGTCCTGTGGCCGGTCTGGACTCTGCTGGAGGACGGAGGGTTCTTGGCATTGCGTAGCTCTGGTGTTGTGATGGAGGTCCTGTGGCCGGTCTGGACTCTGCTGGAGGACGGAGGGTTCTTGGCATTGCGTAGCTCTGGTGTTGTGATGGAGGTCCTGTGGCCGGTCTGGACTCTGCTGGAGGACGGAGGGTTCTTGGCATTGTGTAGCTCTGGTGTTGTGACGGAGGTCCTGTGGCCGGTCTGGACTCTGCTGGAGGACGGAGGGTTCTTGGCATTGCGTAGCTCTGGTGTTGTGATGGAGGTCCTGTGGCCGGTCTGGACTCTGCTGGAGGACGGAGGGTTCTTGGCATTGCGTAGCTCTGGTGTTGTGATGGAGGTCCTGTGGCCGGTCTGGACTCTGCTGGAGGACGGAGGGTTCTTGGCATTGCGTAGCTCTGGTGTTGTGATGGTGGTCCTGTGGCCGGTCTGGACTCTGCTGGAGGACGGAGGGTTCTTGGCATTGCGTAGCTCTGGTGTTGTGATGGAGGTCCTGTGGCCGGTCTGGACTCTGCTGGAGGACGGAGGGTTCTTGGCATTGTGTAGCTCTGGTGTTGTGACGGAGGTCCTGTGGCCGGTCTGGACTCTGCTGGAGGACGGAGGGTTCTTGGCATTGCGTAGCTCTGGTGTTGTGACGGAGGTCCTGTGGCCGGTCTGGACTCTGCTGGAGGACGGAGGGTTCTTGGCATTGCGTAGCTCTGGTGTTGTGACGGAGGTCCTGTGGCCGGTCTGGACTCTGCTGGAGGACGGAGGGTTCTTGGCATTGCGTAGCTCTGGTGTTGTGAAGGAGGTCCTGTGGCCGGTCTGGACTCTGCTGGAGGACGGAGGGTTCTTGGCATTGCGTAGCTCTGGTGTTGTGATGGAGGTCCTGTGGCCGGTCTGGACTCTGCTGGAGGACGGAGGGTTCTTGGCATTGCGTAGCTCTGGTGTTGTGATGGAGGTCCTGTGGCCAGTCTGGACTCTGCTGGAGGACGGAGGGTTCTTGGCATTGCGTAGCTCTGGTGTTGTGATGGAGGTCCTGTGGCCGGTCTGGACTCTGCTGGAGGACGGAGGGTTCTTGGCATTGCGTAGCTCTGGTGTTGTGATGGAGGTCCTGTGGCCGGTCTGGACTCTGCTGGAGGACGGAGGGTTCTTGGCATTGCGTAGCTCTGGTGTTGTGATGGAGGTCCTGTGGCCGGTCTGGACTCTGCTGGAGGACGGAGGGTTCTTGGCATTGCGTAGTTCTGGTGTTGTGATGGAGGTCCTGTGGCCGGTCTGGACTCTGCTGGAGGACGGAGGGTTCTTGGCATTGCGTAGCTCTGGTGTTGTGATGGAGGTCCTGTGGCCGGTCTGGACTCTGCTGGAGGACGGAGGGTTCTTGGCATTGCGTAGCTCTGGTGTTGTGATGGTGGTCCTGTGGCCGGTCTGGACTCTGCTGGAGGACGGAGGGTTCTTGGCATTGCGTAGCTCTGGTGTTGTGATGGAGGTCCGGTGGCCGGTCTGGACTCAAAAAGTCCTTAAAGTCTTAAAGTCGTTATTTAGATTTTTTTGCGCGCAATAACTATTCTCGTGTCATTGTAAAGTGATTGTGCAGCCGCTGTAGTGAGATGGGCTGTGTGTCGATGTGTTTAGGGCCTTTATGGGTCTTGTGAGTGGGAATGGACTGAAGGCCAATGGAGGCCTATCTGAAGCCTTTCTCAGCTTTACACTAAAATATCTTCATCTGTGTTCTGAAGATGAACGAAGGTCTGACGGGTGTCCAACCACATGAGGGGGAGGAGTTAATGACAGCATTTTCATTTTTGGTTGAACTAACCCTTTAACTTCTGTGGGGACGAGATCTTTGTACCAGTCGCACGAAGACATTTCCAATGATATCAAACATAATACTGTATTGTTAGGATTGACATTGTAACAGAGAGATTTTGGGTGTATTTCAGGTGATCTCAGCATGAGTTTGGGAAGAGGGGGTCAAAAAAGAAAGATGTAGATTAGCTTACACACTCTAAAAAAACGCTGGGTTAAAAAAAAAAAAAAAACAAGTTGGGTTGAAAATGGACAAACCCAGAATTTGGGTTTCATTTCATTCAAACAACCCAATTTCTGGGTTAGTCCATTTTCAACACAACTTTGTTGTTTTTAACCCAGCATTTTTTAGAGTGCACTGAGCTGAGTCTTGCCTCTCTAATGGTGCGTGAGGGACAGTTCAGATGTTTTCTCACGGAGTATATTCCTTACAGTCCTACAAACCATTTTGGCATTAAGTGTTCTTTAAACTGAACCTTTATTTCTAGAGGGTTCTGTATTGTGTGTAATTATTGTTATACTGCCTATTGTGTCTTACCGCACATTCTCTCACTAGAAAAAATGCTCTTCTTATTTAGTATTTTTTTATGTTTCCAGTCCAAAATCAAAAAATTCCTAAATCAAGATGCATTTACTAGATGAGTAAAATGACATTATTTTTGCTTGTTTTCTGGGGTAAAAATATCAAAAAATGAAGAGTTTTGGCTTAAAACAGGCAAAATGATCTGCCAATGGGGTGAGAAAAATAATCTTATTTCTGTTCAGAAACGAGAAACAAGATTTCAATCAGAAATAAGATTATTTTTCTCACTGTATTCTCTGTTTTCCAGAAGAAAAAAATGGCGTTTGGGGGTAAAATGTGTTATTTTGGCGAGGTTGCTGCTAAAATTGTCATTCCTGGGTCTAAATAAAAAACCAGCAGCCATATCCCCCTGTAGCCCAAGACTGGTTTACCACTGAAGCTAAGCAGGGCTGAGCCTGGTCAGTACCTGGATGGGAGACCAACTGGGAAAACCAGGAGCTGCTGGTAGAGGTGTTAGTGAGGCCAGCAGGGGGCGCTCACCCTGTGGTCTGTGTGGGTCCTAACACCCCAGTATAGTGATGGGGACACCATACTGACAAAGAGCACCGTCCTTCGGATGAGACGTTAAACCGAGGTCCTGACTCTCTGTGGTCGTTAAAAATCCCAGGATGTTCTTCAATAAAGAGTAGGGGTGTAACCCCGGCATCCTGGCCAAATTTGCCCACTGGCCTCTGTCCATCATGGCCTCCTAATCTTCCCCCTATCCTGATTGGCTTCATCACTCGGTCTCCTCTCCACCAATCAGCTGGTGTGTGGTGAGCGTTCTGGCGCAATATGGCTGCCGTCGCATCATCAGGTGGTGCTGCACATTGGTGGTGGCTGAGGAGATTCCCCCTTCAATGTAAAGCGCTTTGAGTGCCTAGAAAAGCGCTTTGAGTGCCTAGAAAAGCGCTATATAAATGTAATGAATTAAATTAAATTATTATTAAATTAAATATCCCATAATTGAGATCGCTTCGACCCGCGGACATAAAAAACAACCGGCGGGAAAACCGCAGACTTGGCAACACAGTGCAGTTGAGTTCTGTTGACATTATAACGTTATGCGTCGCTCCGCTGCTCTGATTGGTTGTCGGTCTGTCCAATCGAGGTCTTTCCTGGTTGGGTTGAAACACGCCCCATAATCACAGCCCAATGAGCATCAGCTCATATTCTGACCAGAGCTGAGGATGACCACGGCAGGCTAACATTGGCAGATCATTTTGCCTGTTTTAAGCAAAAACTCGCTTCATTTTGATTTTATTTAGTCTAGAAACATGACAAAATTACTAACATAATGTGTTTTGAATGGACTGAAAGAGTGTTTGACATTGAGTCTTGTGTCCCCAGTGGACGGCCTGCAGTGTTACGGCTGTAACGTCTTCCACGGGCAGAAGTTTGTGGATGTGGGCTGCAGCCGGCCGGAGGTCATCACGTGCACACACTCGCACAAAGGCTTCAAGCATCGCTTCTGCATCAAGACGGAGAGCAGTGAGTCAAAGCCTTTACGTCCTCAGTATTTCTGTGGATGAATCGACACTGACCCACATATGCCAAGATTACAGAGCTTAATCTTCTGCTCTGGACATTCAAACATTCAGCAGGAAATTACCTGGCATCTGTATGACAGATCAACACTGACAAATATAATTGTCCGGAACCATTTTCACTCAGAAATTGTTACATTTGATTTCTGCAATAATTACAACATTGTTTTCATGTTGAAATGTTAAATTTTAAATAGTACTGACCCACACAAAATTTTGACCTCACTCACACAGTCAAGCATTTTTTATTTGAGTAAACTAAACTTAATTTACTGTGTTTATCCAATTGATTGGTTTAATGTATTTCAACTTACAAAATTTTAAAACCTTTGGGAAGAGAACAAAAATAAAAAAAGAACATGTAAAAATAAAAAAGCCCATGCAAAAATAAAAAAGCCCATGCAAAAATAAAATAAAAAGCCCATGCAAAAATCAAAAAGCCCATGCAAAAATAAAAAAGAACATGTAAAAATAAAAAAAGCCCATTGAAAAATTAAAAAAGCCCAAGCAAAAATAAAATAAAAAGCCCATGCAAAAATAAAATAAAAAGCCCATGCAAAAATAAAAATAAAAGCCCATGCAAAAATAAAAAAAAAGCCCATGCAAAAATAAAAAAAAAGCCCATGCAAAAATAAAAATAAAAGCCCATGCAAAAATAAAAAAAAAGCCCATGCAAAAATAAAAAAGCCCATGCAAAAATAAAAAAAGCCCATGCAAAAATAAAAAAGCCCATGCAAAAATAAAAAAGCCCATGCAAAAATAAAAAAAAGCCCATGCAAAAATTAAAAAAAAGCCCATGCAAAAATTAAAAAAAAGCCCATGCAAAAATTAAAAAAGAGCCCATGCAAAAATAAAAAAAAAGCCCATGCAAAAATAAAAAAGCCCATGCAAAAATAAAAAAGCCCATGCAAAAATAAAAAAAAAAGCCCATGCAAAAATAAAAAAGCCCATGCAAAAATTAAAAAAAGCCCATGCAAAAATTAAAAAAAAGCCCATGCAAAAATTAAAAAAGAGCCCATGCAAAAATAAAAAAAAAGCCCATGCAAAAATAAAAAAGCCCATGCAAAAATAAAAAAGCCCATGCAAAAATTAAAAAAAAGCCCATGCAAAAATAAAAAAGCCCATGCAAAAATTTAAAAAAAAGCCCATGCAAAAATAAAAAAGCCCATGCAAAAATAAAAAAGCCCATGCAAAAATTAAAAAAAAGCCTATGCAAAAATTTAAAAAAAGCCCATGCAAAAATCAAAAAGCCCATGCAAAAATCAAAAAGCCCATGCAAAAATTTAAAAAGTTGTTAGTTGAAATATTTTTTGTTACTAATTGTTTCAGAACAGTAACATCCTATAATGTTTCCCCAAAAGGAATGTTCACTTAAAGTTCACATAATCAAGAAAAAATGTTGCATCACTTATTACATTGTAAATCCCAAATCAACCTTGAATGGCTCTTTTACTCTTTCAAATAAATAATATAATCCCACGATTGTTTAATATAGAATTGTTGGTTTTAATGCAATTACATCAGAAGAATCTACATTTAAATGACGCAAGCCATCTCGTTTTACTTGTTCATGGGAAAAGTAATTAAATGACGGGTAATATGATGATGTGTGTGCCCCGTGTGCTGTCTGAATCGTGTGTGTCCTTAATGGAAACGTCAGTGAGATGTTCGTAGAACTTCTATTGGTCAGCTGGGACTGTTTGCTGACTGTATATTGGCTAAACGCTCACTATTCTACCAGTAGAAATATTCAGGTGTTCCTCCACAATGTGAGTCGATTCGCAGAAAATCCACGAATTCGCCTGTGTTCAGAAATGCCTCACGGTCTGTTAACATTAGGTTGGTCAATCATGAAGGCTGACGTCCGTGTCAATCTCCTGCCGTCTGAAGCAAAAGGCTGACGCGGCGCTGCTTTCCACCGGCTCAGGAGAACATTTGCTGATGACAGCCGTCACGCTGAAGAAAAACAGGACGGCTCTTTTGGTCTGATCAGTGTTTCTGAAATCCCAGCGCGAAGCGTTTATTCCATCAAGTGTTGTGTAACTCTTTTACAGTCCTGCTCACTGTACACACACTGCAAAAAATGCTTTTCTCACTTAGTATTCTTGTCTTGTTTCTAGTCAAAATATTAAAAAAATTCTTACATTAAGAAACATTTACTAGACAAGTAAAAATTATCAAAATAGCAAAATAATCTTGTTTTCTGTTTGAATTAAGATTATTTTTCTCACCCCATTGGCAGATTATTTATCTTATTTTAAGCAAAAACTCTCTTCATTTTGAGTTATTTTTCCCAAAACAAGACAATTACTTTTGCTTGTCTAGTAAATACTTATTGTTTCAAGAATTTTTAGATGTTTGGACTAGAAACAAGAAAAAAATACTGAGTAAGAAGAACATGTTGTGCAGTGTATAATATGACCAATAACATTGTGTCACAGCAATTCCAAAAAATAACCAACCACAAGTGTGAACTCATGAATATTCATAACAAAACTGCACAACATTCATGAGAAAGATCTGACAACGAGGGCTGTAAGTGACACATCTATATAGGCAGAAATAATGAGTGCAGCGGGTGGTGGTGATTAGAGCAACAATCAGAGACCACAACCCCAACACAAACACAGAGAGAACGAGACGATGGATAAAATATGCCATCATGGTTTAAGCCAGTCAGTGACGCTCCATCTGACACCCTAGCAGACGACTAACTTAAACTCATTTAAATACTTGTAGAAAAGTTACAAAGCTGCTGTCACTTTAAGGCCGAATGCACGGATCCAATACACTGATACACATCTGATATTCTCACACTGTTCACCTTCACTGAAGACAGAATCAACTTTGTTTATGTGAATCCTCCACTAAATGAGCATTTGGACATCCGTCTTCTTCCATTTTGCTCTAAACTATAAATCAGTGTTTAATAAATGCTGTGAAATCATTGAACTTCACGAGACTCTACAAGAGTGATTCCTGAAAGGCTTTCTGCAAAAACCCAAACACCTTTTAAAGAAGAAAAAAATCATCACTGACTTTCAGAGCTGCGACAGAAACGACTTTCCACTTCGAGGACCTTGATAGAAATGTAGTGGAGTAAAGAGGACGATATTTGTCTTTCAGATGGAGTGAAGTTAAAGTCAGAAGTTTACAGAAAAAATAATACTCAAGTAAAGTACAGATACTCAAACAGTGAACTTCAGTACAGGACTCGAGGAGATGAGCTGAGGGACTGTCCAGCTCTGCATCTGACCAACCGGTGCAGTTCACCAGTGACTCCAGTGACATCAGCGACTCCAGTGACATCAGTGACATCAGCGACATCAGTGACATCAGTGACATCAGTGACCCTAGTGACATCAGTGACTCCAGTGACATCAGTGACCCTAGTGACATCAGTGACTCCAGTGACATCAGTGACCCTAGTGACATCAGTGACTCCAGTGACATCAGTGACTCCAGTGACATCAGTGACCCTAGTGACATCAGTGACTCCAGTGACATCAGTGACCCTAGTGACATCAGTGACTCCAGTGACATCAGTGACCCTAGTGACATCAGTGACTCCAGTGACATCAGTGACTCCAGTGACATCAGTGACTCCAGTGACATCAGTGACCCTAGTGACATCAGTGACTCCAGTGACATCAGTGACCCTAGTGACATCAGTGACTCCAGTGACATCAGTGACCCTAGTGACATCAGTGACTCCAGTGACATCAGTGACTCCAGTGACATCAGTGACTCCAGTGACATCAGTGACTCCAGTGACATCAGTGACATCAGTGACATCAGCGACTCCAGTGACATCAGTGACATCAGTGACTCCAGTGACATCAGCGACTCCAGTGACATCAGTGACTCCAGTGACATCAGTGACTCCAGTGACACCAGTGACTCCAGTGACATCAGTGACCCTAGTGACATCAGTGACTCCAGTGACATCAGTGACTCCAGTGACATCAGTGACATCAGTGACATCAGCGACTCCAGTGACATCAGTGACATCAGTGACTCCAGTGACATCAGTGACATCAGTGACTCCAGTGACATCAGCGACTCCAGTGACTCCAGTGACACCAGTGACTCCAGTGACATCAGTGACCCTAGTGACATCAGTGACTCCAGTGACATCAGTGACTCCAGTGACATCAGTGACATCAGTGACTCCAGTGACATCAGCGACTCCAGTGACATCAGTGACATCAGTGACTCCAGTGACATCAGCGACTCCAGTGACATCAGCGACTCCAGTGACATCAGTGACATCAGTGACTCCAGTGACACCAGTGACTCCAGTGACATCAGTGACTCCAGTGACATCAGTGACTCCAGTGACATCAGTGACTCCAGTGACACCAGTGACTCCAGTGACATCAGTGACATCAGTGACTCCAGTGACATCAGCGACTCCAGTGACATCAGTGACTCCAGTGACACCAGTGACACCAGTGACTCCAGTGACATCAGTGACTCCAGTGACATCAGTGACTCCAGTGACACCAGTGACTCCAGTGACATCAGTGACTCCAGTGACACCAGTGACTCCAGTGACATCAGTGACTCCAGTGACTCCAGTGACATCAGTGACTCCAGTGACACCAGTGACTCCAGCGACATCAGTGACTCCAGCGACATCAGTGACTCCAGCGACACCAGTGACTCCAGCGACATCAGTGACTCCAGTGACATCAGTGACTCCAGTGACATCAGTGACTCCAGTGACACCAGTGACTCCAGTGACATCAGTGACATCAGTGACTCCAGCGACATCAGTGACTCCAGTGACACCAGTGACTCCAGCGACATCAGTGACATCAGTGACTCCAGCGACATCAGTGACTCCAGTGACATCAGTGACTCCAGCGACATCAGTGACTCCAGTGACACCAGTGACTCCAGTGACATCAGTGACTCCAGCGACATCAGTGACATCAGTGACTCCTGTAACATCAGTGACTCCAGTGACATCAGTGACTCCAGTGACTCCAGTGACATCAGTGACTCCAGTGACATCAGCGACTCCAGTGACACCAGTGACTCCAGTGACATCAGTGACTCCAGTGACTCCAGTGACTCCAGTGACACCAGTGACTCCAGTGACATCAGTGACTCCAGTGACTCCAGTGACTCCAGTGACTCCAGTGACATCAGTGACTCCAGTGACACCAGTGACTCCAGCGACATCAGTGACTCCAGCGACATCAGTGACTCCAGCGACACCAGTGACTCCAGCGACATCAGTGACTCCAGTGACTCCAGTGACATCAGTGACATCAGTGACTCCAGTGACACCAGTGACTCCAGTGACATCAGTGACATCAGTGACTCCAGCGACATCAGTGACTCCAGTGACACCAGTGACTCCAGCGACATCAGTGACATCAGTGACTCCAGCGACATCAGTGACTCCAGTGACATCAGTGACTCCAGCGACATCAGTGACTCCAGTGACACCAGTGACTCCAGTGACATCAGTGACTCCAGCGACATCAGTGACATCAGTGACTCCTGTAACATCAGTGACTCCGGTGACATCAGTGACTCCAGTAACATCAGTGACTCCAGTGACATCAGTGACTCCAGTGACTCCAGCGACATCAGTGACTCCAGTGACATCAGTGACTCCAGTGACACCAGTGACTCCAGTGACATCAGTGACTCCAGTGACATCAGTGACTCCAGTGACATAAGTGACTCCAGCGACATCAGTGACTCCAGTGACACCAGTGACTCCAGCGACATCAGTGACATCAGTGACTCCAGCGACATCAGTGACTCCAGTGACACCAGTGACTCCAGCGACATCAGTGACTCCAGTGACACCAGTGACTCCAGTAACATCAGTGACTCCAGTGACATCAGTGACTCCAGTGACTCCAGCGACATCAGTGACTCCAGTGACATCAGTGACTCCAGTGACTCCAGTGACCCCAGTGACTCCAGCGACATCAGTGACTCCAGTGACATCAGTGACTCCAGTGACTCCAGTGACTCCAGTAACATCAGTGACTCCAGTGACATCTGTGACTCCAGTGACACCAGTGACTCCAGCGACATCAGTGACTCCAGTGACTCCAGTGACATCAGTGACTCCAGTGACATCAGTGACTCCAGTGACACCAGTGACATCAGTGACTCCAGTGACACCAGTGACATCAGTGACTCCAGTAACATCAGTGACTCCAGTGACTCCAGTGACATCAGTGACTCCAGTAACATCAGTGACTCCAGTGACATCAGTGACTCCAGCGACATCAGTGACTCCAGTGACATCAGTGACTCCAGTGACATCAGTGACTCCAGTGACATCAGTGACTCCAGTGACACCAGTGACATCAGTGACTCCAGTAACATCAGTGACTCCAGTGACTCCAGTGACATCAGTGACTCCAGTAACATCAGTGACTCCAGTGACATCAGTGACTCCAGCGACATCAGTGACTCCAGTGACTCCAGTGACATCAGTGACTCCAGTAACATCAGTGACTCCAGTAACATCAGTGACTCCAGTAACATCAGTGACTCCAGTAACATCAGTGACTCCAGTGACATCAGTGACTCCAGTGACATCAGTGACTCCAGTGACATCAGTGACTCCAGTGGCATTTAAACGATGCCCAATTGGTACTAAGGGGTGTAAAGAGAGCCAAGAAAACATCCCCCACACCATTACACCACCACCACCAGCCTGCCCAGTGGTAACAAGCCATGATGGATCCATGTTCTCATTCTGTTTACGCCAAATTCTGACTCTACCATCTGAATGTCTCAACAGAAATCGAGACTCATCAGACCAGGCAACATTTCTCCAGTCTTCAACTGGCCAATTTTGGTGAGCTCGTGCAGATTGCAGCTCTTTTTCCTATTTGTAGTGGAGATGAGTGGTACCCGGTGGGGTCTTCTGCTGATGTAGCCCATCCGCCTCAAGGTTGTGTGTGTTGTGGCTTCACAAATGCTTTGCTGTATACCTCGGTTGTAACGAGTGGTTATTTCAGTCAAAGTTGCTCTTCTATCAGCTTGAATCAGTCGGCCCATTCTCCTCTGACCTCGAGCATCAACAAGGCATTTTCTCCCACAGGACTGCTGCATACTGGATGCTCTTCCCTTTTCACACCATTCTTTGTAAACCCTAGAAATGGTTGTGTGTGTAAATCCCAGTAACTGAGCAGATTGTGAAATACTCAGACCGGCCCGTCTGGCACCAACAACCATGCCATGCTCAAAACAGCTTAAATCACCTTTCTTTCCCATTCTGACATTCAGTTTGGAGTTCAGGAGATTGTCTTGACCAGGACCACACCCCTAAATGCACTGAAGAACTGCCATGTGATTGGTTGATTAGATAATTGATTAATGAGAAATTGAACAGGGGCCTGTACCATGAAGCTGGTTTAGCTGGCTAGCCAGATTTGTTTACGCTTAGTATGTGCCAATCCTGGGTTTTAGGTGCCATTAAAGTGGTTTGGCTTTTAGCAGTGTTCATCGCCATAGTAACTTACGCTCCACAGCTAGCCTGCTCCAGGGCAGGTTATGTTCTGGATAAGAGATCTCAACCTGAAATTGGGCCAATCAGCTGTGAGAAAAGTGCCACACCTCTGATTCAATAAAGCCACTCCCCCTGTTTCTGCTCCAAATTAAAGGTCACCACATAGCAAATGGTTATTAAAGACTAAAGCATCCAGCTTTTAACAATACTTATTTATAAAAAAATTTTTTTTGAATGATTTAGATATAATTTATGTAAGAATTATACCCTTAATCAATTATACATTTATCATTTTAGTTAATCAATCATTAATATGCACTTTGTTAAAATTAATATAATTAGCCCCCATAAAGTCATATAAATAAGCTTTAAATCAATAAATAAAACTATTAAAAAAAGAATCTTACTGAGCTTAAATGTTAAATTTTCTCTATATCAACTAAACTAACGTCATAACTTTTACTTGCATTGACGTATAATATTTTTCTTTAAGTTGTCCTCTTTCATAGACAGCTTTTTTTAAATTCTTAATATTTTTCAATCAGGTAATATTCTGCAAAAGAGAAAAAATGAATATCACTGCTTGTCTCGCGAGAAGTGATTCTCAGTTCCACAGCGTGTGATTGGCTGTTCACTGCTGATGTCACAGCCTGAGTTGACAGAGAAAGCTGAAGATCAGCATCATAGGACCAACAAAGCCTGAATACAATGGTTTGGTTTTGTCAACTCAAAACTAATCCTGTAACCCTGAGTTTGTTAAACTGCCATCATGGTACAGGCCCCAGGTGTTCCTAAAAATCCTTTAGATGAGTGTATATCCCCAGCTCATACAAAACAGGCTAACTTTCCCATTACGTTATTTGGGGTTAGGGTTAAATAAAGCGATATCTCTGAACACATTTAAGGGAACATTCCATTTTATCATTCTTCAAAGTTACTTTAAAATGTTCTAAAACATTAACAAAAATCGTTAGATGAACGTCACACTTAGATATTCTCTTATAGTTACTGGAGAAACGTTTCTTCATGACTTTGAGAGAACCTTGCCAGACCGATAGCTCAAGTCTTAAGATTCCCAGCGGGAGAAGTTTGCTGTATGTACGATGACCTCAGTGACCGCATGACGGGCAAAGGGTGACACACGACACGAGTCCCTGAGCCTCGTTATTAATGAGTTTAATTATCAGCCTTGAGGCACGCAGATCAGAAGTGAGGGGCTGTGACTGACAGCTCTCTCTCTCTCTCTCTCTCTCATTAGCGGCTCTTGGTATGGTCCTGACCAGCGGCTGTGCCACTTCTCGCCACTGTCAGCAGCAGGAGCTTCCCGGTGTGACGATCCACTGCTGCGACTCTGACCTGTGCAACAGCGCCCCCCGCCGGCCGCCACACACACTGCAGCTGCTGCTCGCCACCCTAATCTGGATCTGCTTATGAGTCCTCTGCACCTGAACTCTACCACAGACTCTTTCATACACATCCCTAATGATTCGCGAGAAGCATCATGTAAACCGATGTTTAGTGTATTGTGTGTAGCGCTGTATTTTACAGTCATGTTCTGCATGTACATCTACAGTAATTGCAATAACTGGGGACTAAACTGACCCCCCAACTACTTTCAATGGAGTGAATATCACTGGTTTACCATTAAATCAAAATGGACAACTTTTTTTTAGCCATATTTTAAATGATTTATCGTGCACATCAGAATAACTTCATCTGTTCTTTGATGATGAGGGCGGGGCCACCTGTCACTCACATGAGATCCACCAATAGCAAACCACAGCCATCCAATCAATTCTCCACTGACACAATCAAGCCCCGCCCACATTTGTTCTTGTTTGCAAAGCAAATCATTTGAGATACAGCACAATAGAGCAGAAAAGACCAGCGCATTTTAAACTATTTACATTAATAATTATTTTGATGTGCTTGTTGTCAATTGTTACACGTTGCACTAATGATTAACTCAACTTGGGGAAATTATTAAAAAGCTGTAAATGTAAGACACTTTCAAACCTTTTGTATGAGTGCGCACAACAAAGTTTGTAGAAAAACTTTAAGTTGGCTTGAAAAAGTATAGCCAGAAAGTTTGACTTATACTTAATATAGTAAGTATAATAAATTATGCATACTTATCATCAACTAACTAAACCCTATCTTAAAACCTGCATGTTATTAATATAAATCTACAGTTATGTCTAATTACACAGTTACCTTCAAATAAAGTGTAACCAACTCAAAGTTCATATTATGTTATGAGACAATGACGACTGGTTCACACACACACACACACACACACACACACACACACGGATTAGATCCAGCATTCCCACATGTATGATGGATGGATGGTCACGAGACAGGTTTATTAACATATTGGGATAATTATTTTCTTGACCCTTGCTCAGAACCTCTGGCCAAAAGCAGCTAAACATGAACGTGTCTTTTCACTGTTGTACGATCAGGGTCAGGGTGAACACTGCGAAACATTGAGCACTGCAAAAAAAAAAAATCTTCTCTTAAATTATTGTCTTGTTTTTGGAAAAAACTCAAAATGAGAGTTTTTGCTTAAAGCTACACTGTGTAACTTTTTTAGTTTATTCTTAGCTTAAATCACTTAGTTCTTTCAAAAATATATGTGCTCATTAGTGTATATTTACTTCTTTCAAGGAATAATGCATTATCGTAAGTTTATAATATACCATTGAAAATACATACCTGTTGAGGGTTCGATAGGCGGTCGCCATGTTGCTCCTCCATCTTGAAAGTACAGTAGCCAAAGAGGGACATACCCGTAAACTCAAGCTTCGCTTTTCGCGTTTTTACACTCGATGGCACCGTGTCGAATGTGAAGAGGAGGATTGCTTGAGGCTGCTATATGATGATG
This sequence comes from Pseudorasbora parva, assembly GCF_024679245.1. Taxonomy (NCBI): domain Eukaryota; kingdom Metazoa; phylum Chordata; class Actinopteri; order Cypriniformes; family Gobionidae; genus Pseudorasbora; species Pseudorasbora parva. The sequence goes on from NC_090174.1 coordinate 826,840, forward strand.
GAGGATCACTCTTAAGCCCCTTTCACACTGCACGTCGGACCCGCAATATTCCCGGAGCATTGCCGGGTCGCCTTCTGTGTGAAAGCACCACGTCCCGGGATTGATTATCGAATTCGACCCGGGTCGGGACCTAATAACATTGCGGGATATGTATCAGAGTCGCCAAGGAAGCGGAAAAGAGAATTAAGACGGCAACGCAACAGGACAAAAGTAAATACTGGAGTGGCCTTTCCAAGATGGAAAGAGCTAATGAGGAGCAACGATTTTAAAAAGAACGCCGACGTTGCCTGCTTTCTTCTCGACAGGTAATATTAATTCAGCCTATTTGTGTATATTGGAAGTTTTATTGTTGCTTGGCTAATTATATCATGGTGTGCTGAGCATAACACTAGAACGACGGCTAGGATAGTTTTCCTCGCGTCAATGATGAAAAAGTATTGTTTACCTTATAACATAAATCCGTGTTCTATGACCGATAACATGAGATTAATATTTTAATTGCATTATAATTTGTTTGCCTTACGCTAGTGATGTCGTACAATATACAGAATAACGATAGCACTGATAAAAGTTACTTTACTAAGATTAGCTCGCATTCGTCTGGGAACCTGATAGCTGATGTTAGCAATGAACTGGTTAAAAATAACACAAACGTAAAACTATTATTTATTTTACATAGATTAATTTGATCATAGATCATTTGGCAAATTAAATAACTGCAAATTATAATAGTTTTCAAAAGTAACCTCATCGCTTGAAGCAACACTCACCGAAGAGGTCGAACCGGAAGCCATGACTAAATCGGCCACCGTAGGAGTTGAAACGAAATCGAAATTGAGAGGAACAGAAACTATTATTCACTGGATAGTCATATACCTACACCGCTAGATGGGGGAAAATATCACACAGTGGAGCTTTAAAATAAAGCAAAATAATCTGCCAATGGAGTGAAATAACTAATTTTCTTTTCTGTTTGAATTAAGATTATTTTTCTCACCCCATTGGCAGATTATTTATCTTATTTTAAGCAAAAACTCTCTTCATTTTGAGTTATTTTTCCCCCAAAACAAGACAATTACTTTTGCTCATCTAGTAAATACTTCTTGTTTTAAGAATTTGAATATATTTGGACTAGAAACAAGACAAAAGTACTAAGTAAGAAGAGCCTTTTTTGCCATGAGAACCACAGGTTTAGAGCTCCGTCCCCCAAGCCTTCCCCTTCCACATGAACCTGCGTGATAAACGGCGGCTCAAGCGCCCCCTGGTGGACCAACAGAAGAGCCAACACAGCCAGAGTCACAGTGTTTATTGAGCTCAGTATTTGGTCAGCAGGTCTCTGCTCGGCCTGTAGCCCAGACGTCCTCCTCTCCAGAAACACAGGTAATAACTGACGGCCAGAACAACCATGAGGACCATCAGAACCAGAGCCACCGCAAACACCAGCAGCCCCACGGGGGTCTCGCTCGGACCTGCACAACAACATCACCACCATGATATAACTTATACAGTGATGGCCGATTTCAAAACAAATCTTCAAACAGTTATGAGTCAGTGAATCGATTCATGATTCGGATCCCCAAAGTCACGTGATTTCAGCAGTTTGACTCGCTATCTGAATCATGAATCGATTCACTGACTCATAACGGTTCGAAGCTTTGTTTTGAAATCGGCCATCACAAATGATCATCGATTCATTCATAAATGATTGTCGAGCCGCTGTAGTGAGATGGGCTTTGTAACGACGTCTTTAGTGCCTTTATGGGTCTTGAGAGAGGAAATGACATTGGTGTCAATGAAGGCCTTTCTGAGCCATCGGATTTCAACACTAATATCTTCATCTGTGTGTGAAGATGAGCGGAGGTCTGACGGCTGGCCAACCACAGGAGGGATTAATGACAGAGTTTACATTTCTGGGTAAACAACCAACCCTTTAAAAGCTTGTGAATCATGAAGTGTGTGTGTGTGTGTGTGTGTGTGTGTGTGTGTGTGTGTGTGTGTGTGTGTGTGTGTGTATATATATATGCCCAGCTCTAACATCACTGACCAGCGTTGGACCCCGAGTCCGCCGATGCGTCGCTCTGATCGTTCTCCACCATCACAAACGGCCCGAGGACTTTATGCACAGACACACCTGTGGAGACGGTCATAATGTTATAGCTGACGCTCATTCAGAAGACATGCCGATAGATCACACTAGTGTTAATTTTGTCACTTTTTAATTGGTAACACTTTATATGAACATATTTAGCCTGGTCTGATTAGATGACGCACCGTCCATGGCCTGGATATCTGCGGTCCTGAGGCAGGAAGAGTCACAGCAGGTGCAGGCGTAACTTTGGGACGGGTCATCCAGCAGAACCCATCTGCAACACACACCTCTACATGAGCTCCAGAAAACACCATACAGGGATAGCTCAGCCAAAAATGAGCCTGATGTTGATCTGCTGACCCCCAGGGCATCATAGGTGTGTGTGTTTCTTCAGGAGAACACACATGAAGATGTTTAACTCAGCCGTTGCTCGTATAATGCATGTCAATGGGGTGTGTTTCTATGAGAGTAAAAACACACAGACATACGAATCCATATTAAACCCTGAGGCTCGTGGAGACACACTGATGTCTGAAGACACGAAACGATCGCTTTCTGCCAGAAACACAACAGTATGTGTGTTATTTTATACCTCATATCAGACGAATCTCATCTAGTGTTCCCAACGCCATTACTTCCGCCGAAGAAGGACAAAATACCGACGTGATCATAGATATATTTACACAGATGCCTATATATTATGTAGTTACCTCATTCGACCGATCCGTGCAGGCACTTATGAGGAATCTATGTAAATATATCTATGATCACGTCGGTATTTTGTCCTTCTTTGGCAGAAGTAATGGCGTTGGGAACACTAGATGAGATTCGTCTGATATGAGGTATAAAATAACACACATACTGTTGTGTTTCTGGCAGAAAGCGATCGTTTCGTGTCTTCAGACATCAGTGTGTCTCCACGAGCCTCAGGGTTTAATATGGATTCGTATGTCTGTGTGTTTTTTACTCTCATAGAAACACACCCCATTGACATGCATTATACGAGCAACGGCTGAGTTAAACATCTTCATGTGTGTTCTCCTGAAGAAACAAACACACCTATGATGCCCTGGGGGTCAGCAGATCAACATCAGGCTCATTTTTGGGCTAAACTATCCCTTTAAGTTAAATTTTCCCTTAAGATCACCCTTAGGTTTCCCTTAAACTGAAGGGTGTTGCAGAAAAGTGTCACTTAAGGGTTTCTTAAACTGAAATGTCAAACCCTTTTTTTTTATTGCCCATAAGTGTTTATTTTTCACTTAAAGGCCAGCTCCGGTGAGAAATGCCCCTCGGGGTGATGAACAGATGGTCAGCGAGTAGATCGTTCTCTGGGATGCGTTTTCATGAAATCGAATGTAAAGAGTTTTATCTCTAAACACAGATTAGCTTATAGCGCTTGTCTATGGGGCACAGGGTAAGTCAAATTAAACCGCTAGTTAATACCACTAACAGCTCAACATAGCCTCACACTAACACGGCAGCATAATGAGGGTCCCTACATGCTAACCGCAGCATTGAGAACTTTATAAGAGGACAAACAGTTTAATAAGAAGATACTTTATAAACACAGAACATTACACGATCACAGACGGCAGCCATCTTGGAGAACAGTCTCGATGAGTCGAGCGACGAACGCTGAGACCCAGAGAACGATCTACTCGCTGACCATCTGTTAATCACCCCGAGGGGCATTTCTCACCGGAGTTGGCCTTTAAGCAAAAACTCACTTCATTTCGATTTTATTTTCAACAAAGCATGAAATAATATCATATGTCGTTTTACTTATCTAGCAAATGCATCTTGATTTAAGAATATTAAGGTGTTTTGGAACGGACCTGTGATGCTCCGGCACATATTGACAAGCCTTCCGGTCCACGGTCCGGCTCTGGCCCGCACACGCCTCCAGAACACAGTGAAGAAAGACCTGCCACACAAACACACACCTGGGGTCTGTACCACGATGACATGATGGGGTCAGCAGATAAACATCACAGGCTCATTTGAGTGAACTATCCCTTTAACCAAAAGTTTAAAGGTATGTTTGCCTGTGATGTGACTTGTTTAACTTTAGTTAGTGTGTAATGTCGCTGCTTGAGCATAAACAGTCTCTGCAAAGTTACAGCGCTGAACGTTCACTGCAAACGGAGATATTGTCTTTTAAAGTTACGGCAGTTTATTGCCTACAAAAATGGCCGGTTTGGACTACAACGAGCTTCTTCCTGGGTTGGTGACATCATAAACCCTCGCTAGTCTCCGCAGATGTGACTTCTGCCCGTAATGGGAAGGGGCGTGGCCTTAACCTGTGCTTCAGCCAATAAGAATACAGGAAACTACATTTGGCCATCTGACCAATCTATGACCATTGTGTTTATCAGAGGGAGGGGCTTCAGGAAGCAGACGAGCCGTTCAGAGCACAGACAGTGGTGTGGAATAAAGGGAGAATAGAAGAAAAAACTTTTTTTTTAACGCTGTATTTAAGACATGTTATACTGCACCCCATAAAGACGATCAAGCCTAGAAAAAAACACGGAACCACTGCTTTAACAAACTCAGGGTTAGTTTCAGGCTGACAAAACCAAACCAGTCTATTCAGGCTTTGTTGGTCGCATGATGCTGATCACACTGCAAAAAATGCTTCTTACTCAGTATTTTTGTCTTGTTTCTAGTCAAAATATCAAATTCTTACATTAAGAAACATTTACTAGACAAGCAAAAGTAATTGTCTTGTTTTGGGAAAAATAACTCAAAATGAAGAGAGTTTGTTCTTAAAATAAGATAAATAATCTGCCAATGGGGTGAGAAAAATAATCTTGTTTTCTGTTTGAATTAAGATTATTTTTCTCACCCCATTGGCAGATTATTTATCTTATTTTAAGAACAAACTCTCTTCATTTTGAGTTATTTTTCCCAAAACAAGACAATTACTTTTGCTCGTCTAGTAAATGTTTCCTGTTTTGAGAATTCTTAGATATTTAGACTGGAAACAAGACAAAAATACTAAGTAAGAAAAGCATGTTTTGCAGTGTTCACTTAAAATGTAAGACAGTCAAAGACAATCGTAGATATATTTGTCTCTCTTCCATTTTAATTTAAATAACATAAAAAAAATCCAGCTCTCAACCGATAGATGGCAGCTGTAGCCTGTTCTACTGGCCACCGCAGGTATTGTGAAAAACATTTAGGCCTCACCTTCTCTCCGACAGCAAAGCGGAGGGCTTCGAGATAGAGCCGGATTTCATCAGGACGCCGGCGCGGCAGAAAGCTGGCATTCCCGGCTTTACTCCCCATCAGACACCTGGGAGAGAATAATAATCATTATAATGATTTATATCTGTGCACATCATTGGTTTAATGAAGTATAAGGCAATGCAAGTTTATTTGTATAGCACATTTCATACCCAATAACAATTCAAAGTGCTTTACATAGAAATTAATTAAAATAGTGATAACATGCATGAGAAATAAGAACACCATGTGTAAGAATTAAACATAACAAGGACAATTAAAACAGCTGTAAAGAGAAGTAAAAATGGTCACAGTGCAAAAAAAATGCTTTTCTTACTTAGTATTTTTGTCTTAGGAATACTCAGCATACTACAGTTTGGGACATACTACCGTATAAGACGACCCTGAATATAAGACATTCTACTATTCTACTGATAATTTATTGGATTTTTTCTACACCATTCATTACAGGGCTCAACATTAAGCATGTTCATTGTCCTTCAGTAAATCGATCATTCACTTGTCTGAGTAAAAAATGTGCTTGTCTGGAAAAAAACCTATATTTTTTAATTTTTTTGTGTTGTACATATAAATTATTCTGAAGCAATATTCTCAACAGTGTTCAATCAGCTTTGGCATATTGAAAGCTGCATGTGATATTTTTACCTTTTTAAAGGGCATTTGTACCCCATATCTTATATTCTTAAATTTGATCTATACACTAAATTAAAGTAAGACACTATAGGGCTGTTACCAATCTAATTAAATAATTTACACTAAAAAATTACAACTGCATTAAATAATGTTATGAGATTTTTTTTTGTGAAAAATAAGACATTTTTAGAAAGTATGTTTAAACATGAAACTAAACCACCAGTAGGTGGCAGCAAGTGAGTTCTCAATGAGTGAGTCATCGAGTCACTCATTTAAACGATTCATTCAAACGGCTGATTCATTCAAGATTGAGGCAGTTGTTTACGAACAGGTTATTGAATCTTTGATTCAACTGATTCATTCAAACACTGAATCATTCAGTAACGCACACGGTTGCTGTGAGACGAGTTATGGTTCTGCTGTTTGGAACGATTTTCACTGCTGAAATAGAACAAAAACACTCAATACTGCATCTGTGACTTAATGTTCATTAGTTATCATATCAAAACCTCGTCTTATATTCGGGTATATACAGTAATTCTATTTTCGAATACTACCAAATCCCCACACACACAATCAAGCCCGCCTACATTTGTTCTTGTTTGCGAAGCGATTCACTCGATATACGGCACAATAGAGATGAAAACACCAGTGTGACTCCACTTTCATTATGATTTATCGGTGCACATTATTGTGTTAATAATCTCGAGTCAGAATAACGTCATCTCTTCTCTGATGACGAGGGCGGGGCCACCTGTCACTCACATGAGATCAGCCAATAGCAAACCACAGCCAGTTCTTACCCAGCATTGGTGATGATGGGATACACCTGTGCAGCGTGGCTAATGTTGGCTTCGGTGGCGAACTCACACCTGTCCAGGTATATCCGCAGCGGCGCTCTGTGGCTCCGGGGCTCCACTGCGGCTCTGATGGGAATACTGGAGCCCAATCTGAACCTCAGAGACGGAGCGGGGCCGCTGAAATCAGCTGCAGATTCAACATGCATACGAGAGATCAGGACCCGTATTTATCAAGCTTCTTAACGTGCTATTTTAGTCTTAAAGGGTTAGTTCACCCAAAAATGAAATGTCATTAACTCCTCTCCCTAATGTCTTCCCACACCTGTAAGACCTCCGCTCATCTTCACACACAGTTTAAGATTCGGATCGCCAATGTCTCGTGATTTCTGCAGTTTGACACGCGATCCGAATCATGAATCAATTCGCTGATTCATAATCGTTCGAATCTTTATTTGAGGATTGAACACGAACCCGGAAGAGAAGCCAATGCTGAATAAAGTCGTAGTTTTTGTTATTTTTGGACCCAAATGTATTTTGGATGCTTCAAGAGACTCTAATTAACCCACTGATGTCTCATATGGACTACTGTGATGATGTTTTTATTCCCTTTCTGGACATAGACAGTATAGTGTGCATACACTTGCATACGCTCTGGGACTAAATATAAAATATCTTAAACTGTGTGTGAAGATGAACGGAGGTCTGACGGGTGTGGAGCGACATTAGGGAGAGGAGTTAATGACAGACATTTCATTTAAATGATGACTTTCGACTTTTTATTCTCATTTCAATTGTCATTATTTAGTCTTTAATCTCAATTATGAATGTCAATTTAGACTTTTAATATGATAACTTAGTCTGTCAATTGTGATTTACCAAAGAATGGCAAAGGGAGAAAACGTTTCCAGATTAAAAGGATATCCAATAAAGCATAACATTACCCAGATAGCATTGTGACATCGAGTCAATGTTGAAATTCCATCAGAATCATCATTTTGGTTAAGGTTAAAAATTTCAATGGTAAATAATATTGGACAAACATTGAATCAATGCTGATGTTTGGTCAGCTTATTTCTCCGCTGAATTTAGCCCATGAGTTAACCCAGAATGAGATCTGGAGATAGAAGTGTTTGACTTACGGTTCATGATCTCCATGCTGAAGGTCTCCTGTCCTCCGGTCTCATCCGGATCCGCCTTGACTACGGACCTGTGCCAAACAAGCCAAAGGGTGCGTTTAAATGCACAGTCTCAAGCCGATTATGCCTAATAAGCCAACAATGATAATGGTCACGTAATCGCGGTAACCCGTTTTCTTTCATCGGAGTAACGTCATAAACAGCAGAAGCATAAACCGGTCGACACAGGTTGTTTTTTGCCTCTTACCCTGATTTTGCGCAACATGTAAACGCATTAACCAGCTTTCTGTCGGCTTATTGAAGTGCGCATGTGTGACAGGTGACAAAAACACAAACTTAGAGCAGATTTAAATGCATCCAGTGAGTGTTTAGCATGAAATGAGGACATCACAAACGCAGACTCTTTTAAAGGGTTAGTCATTAACTCCTCTCCCTAATGTCGTTCCACACCCGTAAGACCTCCGTTCATCTTCACACACAGTTTAAGATATTTTATATTTAGTCCTAGAGCTTATAAAATATCTTAAACTGTGTGTGAAGATGAACGGAGGTCTTACGGGTGTGGAGCGACATTAGGGAGAGGAGTTAATGACAGACATTTCACTTTTGGGTGAAGTAACCCTTTAAGACCCAGAAAACTGTAAAGATGTGTTCTCATCTCATGCAGCAGAAGAGGTTCAGTCAAAATGCTGCATAACTGGTATGAGCCGTAAATCTTGATTAATAAACCGGGTTATTTCCTTGACATAAAAAAATAAAATGTCCGTATCTGACTCGGAGTATCCCAAATGTTACGTCAGTTGCGATGTTAATAAAGTCATGTAAACACGGTTTACTTGAGTTGTCGTTTGCATGTAAACGGGAAAAACTGGTTGGCAGTAAATCAGCTTACTGGTGTGCATGTAAATGCACTCAAACTCTCTCACACACACACACAAACACACACACACACACACACACACACACACACACACACACACACACACACACACACACCACCTACAGGTCATAGATGCACTGGACTGGCTGGGAGATGAAGGACAGCTCAGGCCGTGGATCGTAGATCAGGGTGTTGGAGAACGTGACCCGGCCCGCCGTCACCTATCAGCACAGAGGAACAAACCAGCTCAGATATTGACCCGCGTTTGCTTTGAATCAGCTCAGATATTGATCCGCATTTGCTCTGAATCAGCTCAGATATTGATCAGCATTTGCTCTGAATCTGCCCAGTACCTGCTTGATGAAGCCGCAGTCTCTCAGGGAAACTCGGAAGAACAGCATCTCCTCGGACGCCAGATAGCTCGGTGGACAGCTTCCCAGCAGAGCTCTGGACGGCTCGACCGCCGCGGAGAAGTCCAGCTCAGGCCGCCAGCGCACTGAGACCCATTCATCATCACCGCAGTCCACCGACAGATCTGGAGACACAGAGAGACAGACACACACGCAGTCAAACCGCGGCCAAACACAGGCACGCACGCACACACCCTTACGAAAGGAAAATATATTTACCAGTATATTACTTGAAATATATTGAAAAATGATGGTATTATACAATATATTATATATTCCTGTAATATATTGCAAAATATACAAATAATTGCCGCTTTCACATATTGCAATATATTGGAGAATATAAATAATAAATCCCATACATGTGAATATATTGCCTAATCTGTATTACATGATATTTTCCAATATACTGCAATATTTTTGTTTCGTAAGGGCACACACGGAGCGGTCGGTCAAACACACGCGCGGTCAAACAGAGTGACACGAGTCCCAGTGAGTCTGTGTGCATTCATGGTGAAGTCCCCACCAGGCTATACACACACACAGCCCCGCGCGCGAGAACAAACCTTTCTGTGCCATAGCAGTGGCCACAAACATCAAGAACAGTCCGGAAAACATCTTCAGCTAACAAGAACACACACACACACACACACCTCGGCCTTTAGTGGAGCTCAAGATAATCGCAGTCAGCTGAGCGCCGACTAATCGAACGATCATTCACAGCTGTGAGACACTGACCGAACACACACACACACACACACACACACACACACACACACGGGAACAGGTTGTATAAAAAGTTGGCCAGAGATGATTCACGAAACTTTGCTGTGCCACAGAAGGGCTTTTGGTCATATGGTTTTTGTCCTAAACTTCCATGGCCACTAGCGGAATTCAAGGGGAAGTGCTAGCAAATTCGTGTGGCTAATTAATCTAATTGTCTATTAATAACTGAGTAGAACAAGGCAATTATCAACCATGGATTCCAAAAGAAACTCGAAGTGCTTATGATGATGATGATGCTGTCCAAGCGATACCGCTTGATTTCTGCTCATCGTCAAAACTTCTGAAAGATTGTCCTCAGTCCATCCCAAGCCCCTGCTGACCACTCCCTGAGATACCTCTCGAGCTCTTAAACAACCAGGATTCTTAGCTTTAAGACATTTGGTAACTTGCTTTTATACTTAAAGGAACTGTAAGAAATAAGAAATGTATTTCAATGAATCATAAAATTGCCCTGATATGTCTCTATAAGCAAGGAGCTTAACCCTTAAATTCTAGCCTGACCCACATCAAGATGTTTGGTCTGGAAACTCTCCATTGACGGCTCAATCCGAGGGGCGGGATACAAACGGTTGTCTGTCAAACTCCCTCTGCACGTGATAGGATAGCGCTACACCAACCAGAGCAACGAAGCTGAAGCAGAGCTCGCTGACAGATTAAACATTCGCCGTATCCGGTCGGCTAAACTCTGAACACATCTTCCCTTCTTCAGAATGACTTCAGTGCCGCTCTTTGTTCTTTTCTCAGAGAAAAGCTCAACTCAAGTCTTCCAGAGTCGCGGTCAAAGCTGATTCGACAGACCGCCGTTCGACAGCTTCTGTGTTTACTAGAAGCACGCAAGCGCAACTCGGCCGTCGTCATTATGGCCCCGCCCACCGACTGTATACACGATGTGA
>NC_090174.1:842712-847712 GCF_024679245.1 Pseudorasbora parva
GCACTGTCTGATCATTCCCTATCCCCTATATAGTGCACTGTCTGATCATTCCCTATCCCCTATATAGAGCACTGTCTGATCATTCCCTATCCCCTATATAGAGCACTGTCTGATCATTCCCTATCCCCTATATAGTGCACTGTCTGATCATTCCCTATTCCCTATATAGTACACTGTCTGATTGTTCCCTATCCCCTATATAGTGCACTGTCTGATCGTTCCCTATCCCCTATATAGTGCACTGTCTGATCATTCCCTATCCCCTATATAGAGCACTGTCTGATCGTTCCCTATCCCCTATATAGAGCACTGTCTGATCATTCCCTATCCCCTATATAGTGCACTGTCTGATCGTTCCCTATCCCCTATATAGTGCACTGTCTGATCGTTCCCTATCCCTTATATAGAGCACTGTCTGATTGTTCCCTATCCCCTATATAGTGCACTGTCTGATCATTCCCTATCCCCTATATAGAGCACTGTCTGATCGTTCCCTATCCCCTATATAGTGCACTGTCTGATCGTTCCCTATCCCCTATATAGAGCACTGTCTGACCGTTCCCTATCCCCTATATAGAGCACTGTCTGATCATTCCCTATCCCCTATATAGAGCACTGTCTGATCGTTCCCTATCCCCTATATAGAGCACTGTCTGACCGTTCCCTATCCCCTATATAGAGCACTGTCTGATCGTTCCCTATCCCCGGCCTATATAGTGCACTGTCTGAACGTTCCCTATCCCCTATATAGTGCACTGTCTGATCATTCCCTATCCACGGCCTATATAGTGCACTGTCTGATCGTTCCCTATCCCCTATATAGTGCACTGTCTGATCGTTCCCTATCCCCTATATAGTGCACTGTCTGATCGTTCCATATCCCATATATAGAGCACTGTCTGATCGTTCCCTATCCCCTATATAGAGCACTGTCTGATCGTTCCCTATCCCCTATATAGTGCACTGTCTGATCGTTCCCTATCCCCTATATAGAGCACTGTCTGATCGTTCCCTATCCCCTATATAGAGCACTGTCTGATCGTTCCCTATCCCCTATATAGAGCACTGTCTGATCGTTCCCTATCCCCTATATAGAGCACTGTCTGATCGTTCCCTATCCCCTATATAGAGCACTGTCTGATCGTTCCCTATCCCCTATATAGAGCACTGTCTGATCGTTCCCTATCCCCTATATAGAGCACTGTCTGATCGTTCCCTATCCCCTATATAGTGCACTGTCTGATCGTTCCCTATCCCCTATATAGAGCACTGTCTGATCGTTCCCTATCCCCTATATAGTGCACTGTCTGATCGTTCCCTATCCCCTATATAGTGCACTGTCTGATCGTTCCCTATCCCCTATATAGAGCACTGTCTGATCGTTCCCTATCCCCTATATAGAGCACTGTCTGATCGTTCCCTATCCCCTATATAGTGCACTGTCTGATCGTTCCCTATCCCCTATATAGAGCACTGTCTGATCGTTCCCTATCCCCTATATAGAGCACTGTCTGATTGTTCCCTATCCCCTATATAGTGCACTGTCTGATCGTTCCCTATCCCCTATATAGAGCACTGTCTGATCGTTCCCTATCCCCTATATAGTGCACTGTCTGATCGTTCCCTATCCCCTATATAGAGCACTGTCTGATCGTTCCCTATCCCCTATATAGTGCACTGTCTGATCGTTCCCTATCCCCTATATAGTGCACTGTCTGATTGTTCCCTATCCCCTATATAGAGCACTGTCTGATCGTTCCCTATCCCCTATATAGTGCACTGTCTGATCGTTCCCTATCCCCTATATAGAGCACTGTCTGATCGTTCCCTATCCCCTATATAGAGCACTGTCTGATCGTTCCCTATCCCCTATATAGTGCACTGTCTGATCATTCCCTATCCCCGGCCTATATAGTGCACTGTCTGATCGTTCCCTATCCCCTATATAGTGCACTGTCTGATCATTCCCTATCCCCGGCCTATATAGTGCACTGTCTGATCGTTCCCTATCCCCTATATAGTGCACTGTCTGATCGTTCCCTATCCCCTATATAGAAGATGGGCACATGGTGGTCATAAAGGGATGGACATGGTCAGAAACAATGCTCAGGTAGGCCGTGGCATTTAAACGATGCCCAATTGGCACTAAGGGTCCTAAAGTGTGCCAAGAAAACATCCCCCACACCATTACACCACCACCACCAGCCTGCACAGTGATAACAAGGCATGATGGATCTATGTTTTCATTCTGTTTACGCCAAATTCTGAACGTGTCTGAAAGAAACAGTTTTCGATTCTGTACTGCTGATCCGAGAACCGCACTTTCAGTTACACGCGCATGCTCAGTATCAGCTGCTCGTGAGTTTCTCACAGCAAAACATGTCTCACTTCAGCTAACGGTTGGAGTTAATACATCTACTTATCTAAGATATTAGTTTATTTCTAGTCGGAGAGACTGTCACTCATGTCAGAAACTTAGTATCTAGTGTGATCAGCGCTGATTTGAGACGCGAACCGTTTAGAACGATTCAGTCCGATTTGGTGAACTGGCTCGACCGGTTCACTATAAAGATCCGGTTAAAAAGAACGTTTCTTTCGCGAACCGGATATCACTACGAAATACTATTGGATAACCTGGCAGTGAGCGGGGTCACAGACCAGAACAAAGACACGCCCTGCGTCCCAATTCGCACACTATCCATCCTAAATAGTATTCGAAAATAGTATTAGTGTGTCCCAAACCGTAGTGTGTTGAAAAGAGTATTCCAAAGATTCCCGGATGGTTTACTATTTCCGGTCCAAATTCGTAGTATGGATCGATGGGCGCTCTAACGGCTGATATTGCCCACAACCCACTGCGAGTTGGAGGAGGATTTGATTAGAACTACAAGCGCGGATAAAAAGGCGTTAAAAAACTACAAACATGACGGATGTGCGAGTCAGACGGTTAAGTAGAGAGGTTTAGATAAGGGGGTTTGAGTGATCAGTTATCAGTATTTAACCTGACTAAAATATATTTATTCAGTGTTGTCCACATTATATTTCACCTGCAGCAGCATTGTGAACTTTTATAATGACACGTTTGGCCATTAACTTTTAAATGCATCATTATATTTAAACTGCAAACACACGAGGAGAGTCTCTGCATTAAAGACACACACACGGCAGATCAACGAGCGGCTACACTTCTCTCCGATACGGCAGGAGATTAATCTGAATGTGGAGGATTTGAACTGTGACGAATCTGACGATTGACAGGGCAGATAAACGGTGACGGGATGCTCGTAACTAGGCGACAGAGTCCGTTAAAGATGGCGAAGTAGTCCCGAAGCGTGCATACTCTTCTGCTACACACTCAAAAGTATATACCTTTTCTTCACAAAAAGAGGACATACTTTTAGGACGTAGTATTAGTAGGCGAATTGGGACGCAGCAACACATTCCCACACAAGGCACATTTTCAAAGAAGACTAGCAAGAAAAACAAGAATGTGAACTTAACTAGCATTGTTCTTAAATATCTGAAAACATATGATGGTGTTTTATGATATACAGTCAAAACTTACATACAGCACCTTTAATAAATACATGAGAGAAATGACAGAATGCTCCTGCTGTTAGTGGAAAAATAAAGTCAAAGAGACTTGCTTACAGGACCACAAGTAATATGCACACGACATAATTATGACATAAAAGTTTAACTTATGAAAAACTTATTGTCAGTGATATTCATGACTCGCAGACAGGTAATAGTTTTTTTTTTTGTAATTTTTTTACAGTCTATGGTAATAACTCCTGGAGGTCACGTGACGAGTGCCTTTGACTCACCTAGGAATCGGACCCATGTGTCTCGGTAAATATCCACTTCTGCGCCGCGTTTCTCGGGCGTGTGCTCCATACCGTGTGTGTGTGTGTGTGTGTGTGTGTGTGTGATATCTGAGGCAGAACTCGATCAGATCAGCTCGTGAGTTGAGAGCTGATGTTCACATGCAATCAGACGCGCGCGCCATACTGTCCCTGAGCTGAGGGAGCGTCTGAAAATCTCTCTCAATTCAATTCAATTCAATTCAATTCAATTCAATTCAATTCAATTCAATTCAATTCAATTCAATTCAATTCAATTCAATTCAATTCAATTCAATTAATGTATTGCCATGTAAACAAGTTAATAGGAATTTGTCTTGGTAGAACTCTCAGATGTAAATGACATAAAGGACAGACATCTTAAGTACAAAAACTGACAATGGTCCCCAACAATACCCAGCAAACAGACTTTAAACCAAAACCCTGCAGACATTAAAAAGGCAATACCCCTGGACAAGAAAAAGAAAGTGCAGTGCATACAGTGGATAGTGCAGCTAGCTGTAAAATTGCAACACATTTTTTTCACATTTTGCATTTTGCATGCAAATTCAGATGTCTGATAGCCAGAGGGTAAGTACTGTCTCTGAAACGTGAAGTAGAAGTCTTAATGCTCCTACATCTTCTTCCTGATGGGAGGAGATTAAAGAGGTGGTGAGCAGGCTGAGAGTCGTCTGTCTCATTATTCTGGTGGAGGAAGGCGGAGGAAGGTGATGGGAGGCCACAGCCCATAACTGTTGATGCTCTGCGGACTCGTTCCAACCTAGTTTTGTCCTGAGCGGTTGTGTGACCCAACCAGACAAGCATGGAAAAAGTGAGCACGCTTTCAATAGTTGACCTATAGAAGTGGGTCACACACACACACACACACACACACACACACACACACACACACACACACACACACACACACACACACACACACACACACACACACACACACACACACACACACACTCTCTCTCTCTCTCTCTCTCTCTCTCTCTCTCTCTCTCTCTCTCTCTCACACACACAATCTCTCAATCACACACACACACACACACACACACACACACACACACACACACACTCTTTCTCTCACTCACACACAATCTCTCAATCACACACACACACACTCTCTCTCTCTCTCTCTCACACTCA
>NC_090174.1:852712-893130 GCF_024679245.1 Pseudorasbora parva
ACCGACGATCCCCCGCTGCCGCTCTTCGCGACCGACGATCCCTCGCTGCCGCTCTTCGTGACCGACGTTCCCTCGCTGCCGCTCTTCGCGACCGACCGAATGCTGACGCTCTTCATGGGAATGTGTACATATAGACTAAAGACTAAATCCTGTGTGTGTGTGTGTGTGTGTGTGTGTGTGTGTGTGTGTGTGTGTGTGTGTGTGTGTGTGTGCAGCCATGTCATCTGAGGGATTGGGAACTACAGGTCCATTTTAAGATTCACGGTCAAGGAAAGAAGAATCTGAATGGTGACGGTCTGGCCGTCTGGTACACGAAGGAGCGCATGAGGAAAGGTCAGAGTTTATTTCTTAATTAATAACTGTAAAGGCCCTTTCACACTGGACACGATTTTGACGCACGAATAATTCATGTGATTCATATTTTTTGATCCGCTGTGTGTGTAAAGAACGCTTCCACGCCGAACGCAAATGTGCTGCATCGAAAAAACAACATTTATTTTTTCTGTTTCGATGTTGATTTTTTTTTTTTACTCTAGTGGCGACAGAAACGGCTTTAACCAATCACACACAAGGAAACAAAGGTGACGAAATGACCAGCAGATGTCACGAGTTATTCACTCAACATTAACCTTCGCCAGGTGTGGCGTCTCTCATGAGATTACAGCTGTAGGTTGAGTTAAAGCTGTACACCTGCAGCTGAGTTTACAGACAGCAATAACTTAACCTTTTATAAATCGTTCATTTTTTCTTCTAAACCTTGTGTCCGCGATTATAGGAAGTGAACGTGTTGCCATCAGTACGTCTGTGGCACTGAAATGTTTACATTGTGACTCAGCTGGAAACATCTGCTCCGGATCGATTGGTTCCTGAAGTGTGTGTTATGGTGTGTTCACACTTGTCATGTTTGGTTAGATTAAAACGAACACTGGTGTGATTGCTCGGTTAGTGCGGTTCATTTGAACACATGTGAACGCTGCCATCCGAACCCTGGTGCGCACCAAACAAGCTAAAAAGACCGGTCTGGGTCCGCTTCCAAACGAACTCTAGTGCGGTTCGATTGATATATGAACACAACACAGACCAAAGACATGTAGATGAACCAAAAACAGGACGTGATGTCACAAGATGCGAGTCAGCTGATTTGACGACGCGGGAAGATCGATCGGTGTATCCAAAATGAGTAACGGTAACGTTAGTGGGCATCGGTGGAGCCACGAGGAGGTAAAGTGCCTCATCAATATTTGGTCCGACGAGCAACGTTTCGAAAATGCTAGAAAAAAACATAGGAAAAAACGCACAAAAAGCAAACCTGGCTCTTCTATGTTGCCCATTAGTCGGTACAGACGACGGAACGGCCGTCTCTTTTGCAGCAGATCTTCGTTTCTGCACAACGGAGGAAATCCTGGAGCTGTTTTGAATGTTTTGAACATTTTATGAGCTCTTCATGAGTTCTCGGCTGGTAAAAATAATGCCATATGTTCACGCATAAAACGATGGTGTTTAATCCGGCACAGCGTTGTTCTGAATGTTCGGTAAGCAGCTCCTACGTCAGATAAGCCGACCAATCAGGTTGTGAGCGTCTCCCTGAGCCTTTGGTTCGGGAACTTTAGGTCCGCTGTTATAAATGCCAGTGTGAACGCTAAGCGGACCAGGACTATATGTTTTGTTTTTGTTTTTTGGTCCGGACCAAACTACAAGTGTGAACACACCCTTAGTCTCATCAGATGCGCTCCTAATGTTACTGTTACTCAAATTCTCCCACAGACTTTAGAAAGTAGGCTAAGTGCAGAAGCGGCCATGATAAAGCTTTAGCTCCTGGACGAGATTAGCAGACTCCCCTTTAGACTCTGTTCTTTAAGACTGGGTGCACCCAAACCTTCTTTTCGGTCCTAAAAATAAAATGAAAAGCTGGTCTTTACTAAAAGATGAAGTGTCCGTGTTTGCTCAGCAGTCGGTGCGAATGTTTTGGAAAGTTGGAGCTCTGAAACGTCGTAAATTTGTGTCACGGCTGATGTGAATGGTTTTGACACGAAATATTCGATTCGCTTTTCCGTTACGCGTCCGGTGTGAAAGGGCCTTAACAGACACGAACACACACTGCGTGACTGATCCGGCCTCATGTCCTAATGATTGCAGGTCCGGTGTTCGGAAACAGGGATTTCTTCACGGGACTCGGTGTGTTTGTGGACACATACCCCAATGAGGAGAAGCTTCTGGAGGTACGGAGTAAGAGTCCAGAAATATCAGATTACACTTACACACACTCTTCTGCTTTGAGTGTAATAGTGCAGGGAGATTTATGCCGCGCAGAGATCTGATCCCACCTTCATTACACGAGTATATAAAGTCTAAATCTATAGAAGAGGATGCTTGACAATGACCTGCAAAAAATAAAACCCTCACGCAAGGGCCTTCCTCAGACTGTTCCCACAAAGTTGGTGTGCTGAAGCATTAAGATTTCCCTTGACTAGCCCCACAGCACTATGCTTCCTCCACCACACTTTACAGACAGGCAGGAGGCGACCTCAAAACCAGACCCGATCACAGAAGTCCAGATCAACAGCTGGAGTTTGTTTATTAAGAGAGCAGGGCAACCACCCAGTAGAGCATTACAATAATCCAGCCCCACAACACTATGATTCCTCCACCACACTCAAGACAACCTCAAACCCAGACTCGCCCATTAGGCGGCCGATCACAGAACTCGCTCCACAGATCAGGTCTCCACTTCTCCAGTGGTTAGTTCAGCCAAAAGTGTAAACTGTGTGATTAATCCCTCCTGTGGTTGGCCAGCCGTCAGACCTCCGCTCATCTTCACACACAGATGAAGATATTAGTGTTGAAATCCGATGGCTCAGAAAGGCCTTCATTGACACCAATGTCATTTCCTCTCTCAAGACCCATAAAGGCACTAAAGACGTCGTTACAAAGCCTGAATAAGTTTGAAGCTTTGTTTTGAAATCGGCCATCACAAGAGACGGGTTTATTGAAGATGGCGTGCCGATTACACAAGAGTAGGAATACTTGAAAAATGGGAGTTATTGTGCCGGAGACGGGTTTAATGAGGATGACGTGCCGGTGAGGCAAATTTCAGAGGACACCAATTGCCCCTCAGGATGAGCTGGTCATATTTAATATGATACTAATATCTTCATCTGTGTCCGAAGATGAACGGAGGACTTACAGGTGTCCAATCACATGAGGAATTAATGACAGAATTTACATTGTTGGGTGAACTAACCCTTTAATGCTGGTGGAAGATTGGAGTGTTGGTGTCTTTTACGCCTCAGTCAAGTCACCTTTATTTATATAGCGCTCTTCGAGCTGCTGCGTTTTGGACCAGCTGGAGTTTGTTTATTAAGCGAGCAGGGCAACCACCCAGTAGAGCATTACAATAATCAAAGTTCAAAAAAAATCTAAACACTTCCACTTTCCAGTGATACCACTTCCAGTGTGGAATATCTAGCAGGGTTGAAATCGCACAAACTGGTTGATTTTAAAGGTGCGATCACTTCTCTGTGTTCTTCAGGTCGACTCGTCTACACTGATGTAAAAATGCTCTTCTTGTATATATTTTTTTCTTGTTTCCAGTCCAAACATCTAAAAAATCTTAAAGCAAGATGCAGATAAGTAAAATTACATGAGCTATTTTTGCTTGTTTTCTGTGGAAAAATATCCAAATGAAGAGAGTTTTTGCTCTAAACAGGCAAAATGATCTGCCAATGGGGTGAGAAAAATAATCTTATTTGTGTTTGGGACGGAAACAAGAAACAAGATTATTTTCCTCACCCCATTGGCAGATCATTTTGCCTGTTTTGAGCAAAAACTCACTTCATTTGGATATTTTTCCGCAGAAAACAAGCAAAAAGATCTCATCAGTGGCGTAACTTTGTTTTAAAAAGTGGGTGGGACATAAATATATATGAACAATATGGCGTATTAAGGGGGGTTGCATTGCTGATACAATGTTAAATCAGATGTAAAATATGTACAATAACAATTGCAGAAAAATTAGTATTAAGATGTCCGGAAATCAATTAAATAGTTCATTTATTGATATAGATCTCGTTTAATTATTGCATCTAAACACAATATAGCGTTGTGCCAAGATTTTTCACTTGACTAAAGGCAAATAGATTTGCACACTTTGCTTATAATCGCTGGTCTAGTCTGTTAAACTTGTCAGAAGTTCTCGTTTCAATTTTTTTCTCTCATCAAAACCGAATATCATCAGTACATCAAGAGCAGGGACAGGTTTTGTGCATTTTGTTTCGTGATCTGACCGGAACAAACAGAAAGTCTCTGCAACGGCGTTAAGCGTTAGATTACAGCGCTCGTCTGTGTGGAGACTGCAGGAGCCGCGAGAGAAATCTCATAACAGCGGGAACGAGCGCCAGATCGCCTCTTATTTAACAGACGAATGAAATTATACTCTTCTAGTTAACCAGAGATGCTTTGTTAGTATTAGTTAGGGTCATCCGTGAAGCAAGATGTTTTAAAAAAAGTGGTGGGGACATGCCCCACCCGTCCCACCCGTAGATTACACCTGTGGATCTCATGTCATTTTACTGATCTAGTAAATGCCTCTTGATTTAAGAGTTGTTATATTTAGACTAAAAACAAGACAAAATGACTAAGAAGTGCTTTTCTTTACAGTGTGAACTCAGTAATTGACATCTGTGCTGATTGTTCTGTCTGTGGTGTGTATCATCACATGTGAACGCTCTCTGTGTTTGTGTTTTAGGCCCAGAGGAAGCGATACACGCCACGCACGCAGGTAAGCCACATGGCTTGATCATCATCTCTGCATGCCGTGTGTTGACCGCCGTCTTTTGCCGTTATCTAGCGGATTATCCTGTGTGTGTTTTTTAGCTTGTTTGCTGCACACCTTGTCACATCAGCTTTTTAAGCCGTATTCATCAGATGGTAATTGTTTCTCATGTGGACGTTTGTAAAAATTACGTTGCAGCCACCTCAGTGATAAACTCTTGCATTCGGATGGAGATTTATTCCCGGTGGAGCAGCGAGTTTTGTGGTCATCCGCACCTGGGAACGCCGCTCACGTGCTCAGTCAAATGATTGTTTGTCTGCTGTAAAAATGTCAAACGCTTGGAATAAAATATTATTTAATTTAATAATAGGAAATTATTAATTTAAATCTCCTGTTTAAAGAGAAAATGTAATTTAAAAAATGTGGAAATGAGCATACGAGAATACAATGCTGCAAATTTAACCTAACCTATATTAGGTTAAAAACATTAATTACTGCCGGATATATTTTTTCGTACAAGAAGAAATTGTGAGTACAGAGTTGGGCTCTTTTAGCTCTTTAAATCTGTGTAGCCACACCCTAGCAACCATTCACAGTACCCTAGCAACCATACAAATACATGAATAAGCCAAATCTCAACTCCACAACATCGTACAGACATGGGGCTGGCTTATTTTGCATAACCGGGCCCCGAGTTTTGCCCCTCGCAAGCACCACTCACAATTTCGTCTTCTCTTTTCGTTATCTAGCGGATCTACCCGTATGTGTTTTTAGCTTGTTTGCTATACACCTTGTCGCATATCAGCTTTTAGGCATTGTTCTGTTTGTGTTTGTCTAGCGGATCTTCCCGTATGTGTTGGCTATGGTGGGCAACGGCTCCATCAGCTACGATCACGATCGGGACGGCCGGCCTTCAGAAATCGGCGGATGCAACGCTATGGTGCGAAACCTGAAGCACGACAGCTTCCTGTTCATCAGATACGTGCGCCGCAGACTCACGGTGAGGCAGACTTTCCCTGCTGGTGAATGTGTCACACACACACACACACACACGTTTGTTTTTGTGACATATGGGGACTCTCCATAGGCGTAATGGTTTTTATACTGTACAAACTGTATTTACTATCCCCTTACACTGCCCCTAAACCTACCCATCACACACACACAGCCCCTAAACCTACCCAACACACACACACACACACACACACACACACACTGCCCCTAAACCTACCCAACACACACACACACAGCCCCTAAACCTACCCAACACACACACACACACACACACACTGCCCCTAAACCTACCCATCACACACACACACACACACACACACACACACACACACACACACACTGCCCCTAAACCTACCCATCACACACACACACACACACACACACACACACACACACACACACACACACACACAGCCCCTAAACCTACCCATCACACACACACACACACACACACAGCCCCTAAACCTACCCATCACACACACACAGCCCCTAAACCTACCCATCACACACACACACACACACACACACTGCCCCTAAACCTACCCATCACACACACACACACACACACACTGCCCCTAAACCTACCCATCACACACACACACACACACACACACACACACTGCCCCTAAACCTACCCATCACACACACACACACACACACACACAGCCCCTAAACCTACCCATCACAGGAAACATTCTGCATTTTTACTTTCTCATAAAAACTCCTCCTGTGTGATTTATAAGCCTTTTGTAAAGTGGGGCCATGGGTAATGTCCTCATATTTCACCCTCTCCTGTAATACCTGTGTCATACCCATGGCATTATACACATTTGAGTCCTCATATGTCACAAAACATGCCCACACACACACACACACACAAAAAAAAACTTGTGTGTGTGTGATGGGTAGGTTTAGGGGCAGTGTAAGGGGATAGAAAATACGGTTTGTACAGTATAAAAACCATTACGCCTTTGGAATGCCCTCACATTTCACATAAACAAACGTGTGTGTGTGTGTGTGTGTGTGTGTGTGTGTGTGTGTGTGTGTGTGTGTGTGTGTGTGTAGATCATGCTGGATATCGATGGGCAGCATGAGTGGCGAGACTGTCTGGACGTCCCCGGCGTTCGTCTGCCGCAGGGCTTCTACTTCGGTGCATCAGCTGTTACTGGAGATCTGTCAGGTGAGGCGTGTGTGTGTGCGTGTGTGTGTGTGTGCGTGTGTGTGTGTGTGCGTGTGTGTGTTTGTGCGTGTGTGTGTGTGTGCGTGTGTGTGTGTGTGTGTGTGTGTGTGTGTGTGTGTGTGCGTGTGTGTGTGTGTGCTAGGCTTGGGCGGTATCCAAATTTTGATACCGTCAAACCTCCTCCCTATTTTACCTCGGTATACGGTATTACCGTGAATAATTAAAACATTATGATGTAAGGCTCAGACAGCGTCAACAAACTGTTGGCTTGGCTTATATATATATATATATATATATATATATATATATATATATATATATATATATATGCCTATATTTTTATTTTATTTTTTACATTTGAGCCCCTGAGAAACTCTCTGCAGGTTTTATGCTTACCGTTATGAGACAATTGTCAGACAATTGACTTTTTTTTTTTTGTGAGTCCCATGTCCACTTGATTCTTGTGGAGTTCATGCTTATTGCTTACATTGCCAGCTGTGTGACAAAAGGCTTCGGCAATATTACAGCATAGTCCGAGGGTGCGCTCGGTTTTTCATCCACGCAGCAGTGAGTGGATGGTGGTTTCGGATATGCGCCCTTATAGGTAAGGTATTTCCATCTCTCGCGGTCATCTTTTTGTTGCACAATTTGCAAATTGCCTCGTCTGTATTTACCGTCAAAACCCAAAATACTTCCAAACTGCAGAAGTTGTGTTCTTTTTCGAGACCGAATAACTCAGTGCCCGACTCGCCGTCTTTTCCCCTCTCTCTCTCTCTCTCTCTTTCTCATCCACGCTGTCACAACAACGCATACACATATTTAGGCATTTAATAAATAAATAGTATTTAATATGTAAATAGTTTAATTAGTTCAACTTATTAAATATTTAATAATTAATTGTTGATCAGCAATATGTAAGTTGATCTGTTTTTTTTTTTTGACGGTTTGACGGTATTGAAACTGATACCGTTGCTATTTTTAGGTCCCGCGGTATACCATTTTACCGTATTACCGCCCAAGCCTAGTGTGTGCGTGTGTGTGTGTGCGTGTGTGTGTGTGTGCGTGTGTGCGTGTGTGTGTGTGTGTGTGTGTGTGTGCGTGTGTGTGTGTGTGTGTGTGTGTGTGTGTGTGTGTGTGTGTGTGTGTGTGTGTGTGTGTGTGTGTGTGTGTGTGATGGGTAGGTTTAGGGGCAGTGTAAGGGGATAGAAAATTTAGTTTGTACAGTATAAAACCCATTACGCCTATGGAATGTCCCAATATGTCACAAAAACAAACGTGTGTGTGTGTGTGTGTGTGTGTGTGTGTGTGTGTGTGTGTGTGTGTGTGTGTGTGTGTGTGTGTTTCAGATAACCATGACCTGATCTCCATGAAGCTCTACCAGCTGACCGTCCTGCGCAGCAAACAGGAGGACGAGGAGACGGAGGAGATTCTGGTTCCCAGCGTGGACAACATGGAGCTGCTGAGACGTGAGTAATAATCAGCATTACAGTGACCAGCTTCTGTTCGATTCAGATCTCCTTTTGATTAGATAACACCGACCAGGCATAACATTATGACCAGTGGATAACACTGCTGATCTCTTCCTCACGGCTCCTGTTAGTGGGTGGGATATATTAGGCAGCAAGTGAACATTTCGTCCTCAGAGTTGATGTGTGTGAAGCAGGAGAAATGGGCAAGCGTAAGGATTTGAGCGAGTTTGGCCAGATTGTGACGGCTAGACGACTGGGTCAGAGCATCTCCAAAACTGCAGCTCTTGTGGGCTGTTCCCGGTCTGCAGTGGTCAGTATCTATCAAAAGTGCTCCAAGGAAGGACCAGTGGAGAACCGACCACAGGGTCATGGGCGGCCAAGGCTCATTGATGACCGTGGGGAGCGAAGGCTGGCCCGTGGGGTCCGATCAAACAGACCAGCTACTGGAGCTCAAACTGCTCTAGAAGTTAATGCAAGCCAAGCCAAAGGCAACAGTGGCATCTTGCTATTTAAGAATCGTTACCGGTTAATGAATAACATCTTGTGTGTGTGTGTGTGTGTGTGTGTGTGTGTGTGTGTGTGTGTGTGTGTGTGTCACAGCGTACACAGACGTGGAAGGCATGAGCAGCATCAGCATCTTCTTCTGCGTCCTCTTCTCCATGCTGGGCTTGTTTCTGCTGGCGGTGGTTGGACTCGTGCTTTACGGACACTGGAGCGAAAGCCGCCGCAAACGCTTCTACTAACACACACACACACACACACTTCCTCTCCGAATGTGAAGAACTGGAGCGAAACAGGAGCGACTCGACCTGTAATCCAGCTGATGAGGAAGATCAGGATGAAGGTGTGGCTGACTTCAAGAGTCTGATGTCTCACTGCAAAAAATGCTCTTCTTACTCAGTATTTTTGTCATTTCGTCCAAACATCTAAACATTCTTAAAACAAGAAGTTTTTACTAGACAAGCAAAAGTAATTGTCTTGTTTTGGGGAAAATAACTCAAAATGAAGAGAGTTTTTGCTTAAAATAAGATAAATAATCTGCCAATGGGGTGAGAAAAATAATCTTGTTTTCTGTTTGAATTAAGATTATTTTTCTCACCCCATTGGCAGATTATTTATCTTATTTTAAGCAGAAACTCTCTTCATTTTGAGTTATTTTTCCCCAAAACAAGATGATAATTTGTACTTGTCTAGGAAATGTTTCTTAATGTAAGAATTTTTAGATATTTTTACTAGAAACAAGACAAAAATACTGAGTAAGAAGAGCATGTTTTGCAGTGCTTTCTCCACCTCTTCTGCGGCCTTCATTCTCTCAGCCTGTGCTATATTTATTCATTTTATATAATTTATTTATGAAATGTACAGAAGGTCTGATATCGTGTCATGGGAATCAGAATCAGTGTTTATTAATGATGTCTGTCTCTCTCCGGCTCTTATTGACTCGTTCTCACAGAAACGTGACGAAGTTCAGCCTCGTCTCTAATGGAATGAGGGATCATTTTCAGGATCCGTTTATCATGTACCTCACATTTATGGTTACAAATAAATGTTGAAAATCCATACATCTGAATTTACTTTCACATTTATGCTTTTATAAGAGATTTAAAAGCAGAGAATATCCCGTAATAGGCAGTGCCAGGATTATTAGCAGAGGTGGACAAAGTACACAACTTTATTACTTGAGTAAAAGTACTACTGGTCAAATATTACTCCGTTACAAGTGAAAGTTGTAAAAACGTATTAGTGAAAGTACAGAAGTATTTTAAATGTCTGTTTCATTAACTCCTCTCCCTAATGTCGCTCCACACCGGTAAGACCTCCGTTCATCTTCACACACAGTTTAAGATATTTTATATTTAGTCCGAGAGCGTATGCAAGTGTATGCACACTATACTGTCCGTGTCCAGAAAGGGAATAAAAACATCATCACAGTAGTCCATATGAGACATCAGTGGGTTAATTAGAGTCTCTTGAAGCATCCAAAATACATTTTGCAGCCTAACAATCATTTAACTGATCTGAATAATGAAAGTTAATAATGTTCTGTGTGTATGCCATAGTAAAGAGATGTGTTTTTAGTCTAGATTTAAACTGACAGAGTGTGTCTGCTTCCCGAACAATGCTAGGAAGACTATTCCACAGTTTAGGAGCTAAATAGGAAAAGGATCGACCGCCTGCAGTTGATTTAGATATTCTAGGTATTATCAACTGGCCAGAGTTTAGAGACCGCAGTAGACGTGATGGAGTATAATGTGTTAAGAGCTCGCTTAAGTACTGGAGCTAAACTATTTAGTGCTTTGTAAGTAATAAGCAAGATTTTAAAATGTATGCGATGTTTAATAGGGAGCCAGTGCAGTGTTGACAGAACTGGACTAATATGATCATACTTCCTGGTTCTAGTAAGAACTCGAGCTGCTGCGGTTTGGATCGATCGATCGATCGATCGATCGATCGATCGATCGATCGATCTATCTATCTATCTATCTATCTATCTATCTATCTATCTATCTATCTATCTATCTATCTATCTATCTATCTATCTATCTATCTATCTATCTATCTATCTATCTATCTATCTATCTATCTATCTATCTATCTATCAATCAATCAATCAATCATGGACCAGCTGGAGTTTGTTTATTAAGCGAGCAGGGCAACCACCCAGTAGAGCATTACAATAATCTAGCCTTGAGCTCATGAACGCATGTACTAACTGTTCAGCATTTTGCATTGAAAGCATGTGCCGTAATTTAGATATATTTTTAAGATGATAGAATGCGGTTTTACAGATGCTAGAAACGTGGGTTTCAAATGAAAGATTGGTATCAAAGAGCACACCCAGGTTCCTCACTGACGACGAGGGCTTGACAGAGCAGTCATCAAGTGTATGTATTCAGTATTCTCGGTTACTACTTGTGGAGCTTTTCTGTCCAATAATTTAAAATTCAGTTTTATCTGAATTAAGTTGCAGGAAATTACTATTCATCCAGTGTTTTATATCAGCTATGCATTCCGTTAATCTTGTGAATTGGTAGGTTTCGTCAGGGCGTGAGGAAATATAGAGCTGAGTATCGTCAGCATAACAATGAAAACTAACGCCATGTTTCCTAATGATATCTCCCAGTGGAGCAGATACAGGGTGAAGAGCAGCGGTCCTAACACTGAGCCTTGCGGTACCCCATACTGAACTTGTGATCGGTGTGACATCTCTTCATTTACTGCTACAAACTGATAACGGTCAGATAAGTCTAAATCCTGACTGGAAATCCTCACATGTAACATTTCTTTCTAAAAAGGACCATAGTTGTGAAGACACTGCCTTTTCTAGTATTTTTTACAGAAACGGTAGATTCGAGATTGGCCTGTAATTGACTAATTCTTTAGGATCAAGTTGCGTTTTTTAATAAGTGGTTTAATTATAGCCAACTATAAAGTTTTCGGTACATATCCTAATGTCAAAGATGAATTAATGATAATAAGCAGAGGATCTATGACCTCTGGAAGCATCTCGTTTAGTAGCCTAGTCGGTATAGGGTCAAGCAGACAGTCTTGTTCAAAATAATAGCAGTACAATGTGACTAACCAGAATAATCAAGGTTTTTAGTATATTTTTTATTGCTACGTGGCAAACAAGTTACCAGTAGGTTCAGCAGATTGTCAGAAAACAAATGAGACCCAGCATTCATGATATGCACGCTCTTAAGGCTGTGCAATTGGGCAATTAGTTGAAAGGGGTGTGTTCAAAAAAATAGCAGTGTCTACCTTTGACTGTACAAACTCAAAACTATTTTGTACAAACATTTTTTTTTCTGGGATTTAGCAATCCTGTGAATCACTAAACTAATATTTAGTTGTATGACCAGATCCATGATCCCTGGTATGCAATAAATAGGCCCAACACCATAGTAGGAGAAACATGCCCATATCATGATGCTTGCACCTCCATGCTTCACTGTCTTCACTGTGTACTGTGGCTTGAATTCAGAGTTTGGGGGTCGTCTCACAAACTGCCTGTGGCCCTTGGACCCAAAAAGAACAATTTTACTCTCATCAGTCCACAAAATGTTCCTCCATTTCTCTTTAGGCCAGTTGGTGTGTTCTTTGGCAAATTGTAACCTCTTCTGCACATGCCTTTTTTTTAACAGAGGGACTTTGCGGGGGATTCTTGAAAATAGATTAGCTTCACACAGACGTCTTCTAACTGTCACAGTACTTACAGGTAACTCCAGACTGTCTTTGATCATCCTGGAGGTGATCATTGGCTGAGCCTTTGCCATTCTGGTTATTCTTCTATCCATTTTGATGGTTGTCTTCCGTTTTCTTCCACGTCTCTCTGGTTTTGCTCTCCATTTTAAGGCATTGGAGATCATTTTAGCTGAACAGCCTATCATTTTTTGCACCTCTTTATAGGTTTTCCCCTCTCTAATCAACTTTTTAATCAAAGTACGCTGTTCTTCTGAACAATGTCTTGAACGACCCATTTTCCTCAGCTTTCAAATGCATGTTCAACAGGTGTTGGCTTCATCCTTAAATAGGGGCCACCTGATTCACACCTGTTTCTTCACAAAATTGATGACCTCAGTGATTGAATGCCACACTGCTATTTTTTTGAACACACCCCTTTCAACTAATTGCCCAATTGCACAGCCTTAAGAGCGTGCATATCATGAATGCTGGGTCTCGTTTGTTTTCTGAGAATCTACTGAACCTACTGGTAACTTGTTTGCCACGTAGCAATAAAAAATATACTAAAAACCTTGATTATTCTGGTTAGTCACATTGTACTGCTATTATTTGAACAAGACTGTACATGCTGTTGATTTCAATGATTTAATGAGTTTAGCCAATTCTTCTTTTCCTATAGTTGTGGGAGTGTGTGTGTTCTCCTATAGCAGTGAATGAGTGTAATTGTTCCTCAGTGACACTACAATGCTCTCTCTGATGTAATACTGTAGTATGCATGGCAGGCTAATAAAAATCATCAACGCATGAACATCAGAAACACAGACAGACGGCATAGTGCCAAAGCTGGTTTATTGTTTTTATTACAAAAATAAAATACAAATGACTATAGACACACAGCAGAGATCTTACTAAATAACGCGTCAGTAGAAACGGCACACGGCTGTCAGATTGAACATGCCTGAGCATCTTCATCATCATCTGCAATCAGCCTGATGTACGTCACACTTCAGCTCTACTATTATAAACGAGTATGAAACAGCTCGACGTGCTTCACAGAGGAGCTGGCGCTGTGATTTGGCTCGATATTAAACGTCACTTATTATCAGACACACATTTGAACCGAAGAAATCATGGCCTCAGAGTCTATCTGAAACAGAGGCTTTCATGAACAGTTATGGAGTTAGTACACAAACTAAGAAACAAGCGTACAGTCGCAGTAATAATAGAGAGTCCGGTGAAAGAACCGGTCCATCGGTCGCCGGATCAGCACGAACATCGGGTCTTGCATAGCCTAGTTAGTCTGGTTCTCCAGCGGGAAAAGGCACAGAATCTGTAAACTTTGCAGGAAATGCAGAGATGTGAGGACGACAGTGTCCTTTAGTGCAACACACACACACAGGTTCAGAGGTACGATGGGAAACGGGCTGCACACATTCAGACTGATTTAGCCCTTAATGCAGGTAAATATCGAGAGATCCAAACCATTATATACACCGTCATATATAACCGGCAAATATCAGTCCGTTTGTGCTTCACTAATCAACCTAAATCATAATAGCCGCTGCTGATGTCACGGACACCACGTCCTGCTGCTCCACACACACACACATACACACACAGGTTTACAGTAGCAGTGCGAGATGGGAAAGGCCACAGTCCTCCAGATATGAGACGATCAGCTGACGGTGTTTATCTCCTCTCAGGCACAAAAACGTGAAAACACACACCCTTTAAACTTTGTGTGCGTCTCTCCTTCGTCACTCTGGGGCCTGAAAATAAGCAGTGGATAATTGGCTCAGTCTGAGTTGAGTGGAGGCAAGCGCGGGGGATGCTGGGAAATGGACACAAACTGTTCAGTCACACCAGGCGCTCTGCGGGAACATCGGGAACATCTTTCCCGGAGCTGGAGCAGCATCCTCCGGCCGCTCCCTGACACACCTGGCCCTCCTCCGGCCCCTCGGCCTCGCACACACACACCTCGATCCCCGAGTCTCCAGTCACGTGTCTGCGGCGGCCGCTAGGCTCCGGCTCTTCCAGCTCTTCCGGATCTGGAGCGTCCGGAGCGGACTCGGAGTAGGGCGGGGGGGGCGTGGGTGGGTGGGCCACCACCTCCTCATAGTCAGGCAGCTTACAGTCCGTCCAGAAGCCTGGAAGAGACGGAGATCCAACTCATGTCACATTTCATTTAAAAATGGCACATTCCTGACATGATAATTTATATATATCACATTTATTACATATCACAATAATATCTTATCCTCTGGCAATTCTCACCTCTAATGATCAAACACACACACACACACACACACAGGTGTACTCACGCAGGTTGAGAGGAGGAGGAGCGATGAAGGAGCTGGAGGCACCCTGATAGGCCATCAGGCTGATCTCTCGCTGTCTCTGCTCCTGCTGCAGACGCATCTTCACCCGCCGGTGTCTGTACGCACAGCAGCAGCTGAGCATGATGATCAGAGTCCAGACCAGCCAGAACCCTGCACACACACACACACACACACATCAACTTCAATGCAGTGCATATGATGAGAGTCCAGACAGCCAGAACCCTGCACACACACACACACACACACACACACACACTGCCCCTAAATCTACCCATCACACACACACACTGCCCCTAAACCTACCCATCACACACACACACCCACACACGCTGCCCCTAAACCTACCCATCACACACACACACCCACACACTGCCCCTAAACCTACCCATCACACACACACACACACACTGCCCCTAAACCTACCCATCACACACACACACACACACACACACTGCCCCTAAACCTACCCATCACACACACACACACACACACACACACACACACACACACACACACACTGCCCCTAAACCTACCCATCACACACACACACACACACACACTGCCCCTAAACCTACCCATCACACACACACACCCACACACTGCCCCTAAACCTACCCATCACACACACACACACACACACTGCCCCTAAACCTACCCATCACACACACACACACACACACACACACACACACACTGCCCCTAAACCTACCCATCACACACACACACACACTGCCCCTAAACCTACCCATCACAGGAAACATTCTGCCTTTTTACATTTTCAAAAAAACATAATTTAGTATGATTTTAAAGCTATTTGAAATACAAGGAGATTTGAAATGTCCTCATAAACCATGTTTATGTTGTAATACAAGTGTAATACCCATGTAGTTATACAAATTTGTGTCATAAATCACATAAACAGGCACACACACACACACACACATTTGAAGTGCTCACACAACGCATTTGTGTGTGTGTGTGTAACAGATGAATCTGCTGGGTGTGTCGGTGTGTGTAACAGATGAATCTGCTGGGGTTTGTGTGTGTTTAACAGATGAATCTTCTGGTGTGTGTGTGTGTTTAACAGATGAATCTGCTAGTGTGTGTGTGTGTGTGTGTGTGTGTCTGTAACTCACACCACAGCTCATAGTAGTAAGTGCAGCACTCTGTCTCTCCGCAGCAGTAGCCCATCTCACAGCGGTATTGTTCATTGTTCACGCCGAAACAAAACTCCTTCCCCTGCCAAACAAACACCAGCGTCAGTGAAACAGACTGGGTTCACACACACACACACACACACACACACACACACACACACACACACACACACACACAAACACCAGCGTCAGTGAAACAGACTGGGTTCACACACACACACCAGCGTTCAGTTAAACAGACTGAGGGGTCTCACACGCATACACACAAACGAACACAAGTGTTCAGTGAAACACACACTCACACGGTTCTGAAGGGTTACATCAAAGACATTCAAGTCGCATCCTTCAGAACAAAGACAAATTAATCCTCAGAAAGCCAAATGATAAACGTTTAACGCTCAAGGTTAAGCTGAAATACTCAAGCCAATAAATCAACCATTCTATATCATAATAATGTGAATAAAAATTAGCCCTAATATTGTGTACATAAACAGGAAACAGTCAGTCTTTATTTGTTTACTGGGTCATTTACACAATCAATAACCTTTAAAAACTATCAGTAGAAGTCAAATACTAACACAATAAAAGAACCCAAACATTGAAGGCGATCAATAAGCGCAATTCTTTTCACCTCTGCTCAAATGTCTGTGATTTAAACGTGTAAAACATTAACGTCGATTCTAAATGTCCGGTAAGTTGAAGAATAATGATTAGGTTTCGGTAACCGTGTTTTCAGGCTTTATTTCAGTTGTTTATCGAGGCCTCCACACCGCGCGGATCCCCGAGCTCGAGTTCGAGCACTCGCCGCCTCAGAGGCCGCGCCGCCGGCTTACCTGAACTAAACACGCCCCTGCGCAGAGCAGCCCCAGCACGGAGCGCAGCATCTTCTGCGGCATCTTTCTGCGCGTTTCTTCCCAAACTCGATCTCAATCATAAGCTTCAGATGAACAGACGCGTCATGTCTGTGTTGGTGTGTGTGAGTGTGTATGAGATATGTGCCGAATCCACAGAGGGCAGCAGCATCCAGCACAATAACAACACGGAACAATCCTCGTCACGTGTGACTGTCCGGCTATTATTTGAACATTTGATCGTATTATACCCGAATAGGCTACATTATTGTGCGTTAAACAGTTTTTATTGTTGAATTTTTTTGTTTTGACCTCACTTTTGATCAGTCTTACAACAGGCAAATCACACCGATTAGGCTACACATTTCAAAACATTGTAATTTGAAACAGTAATGAATAAATATTAAAGTTGTTATGAGATACTGACATTTTGCATACAGTTCGGCTCAATGAACCGGTTCAAAAAGCCGAATATAGGCTCCTGGCGTTATCGTGCAATGTCACTATACATTTATTTGATGCATTCCTCAGTTTCATAAATATCAACGAAACATTTAAATAAAAGTAATCTGTGTCAATGCATATTGAATCAATCGAATAAAGTGAGTGCATTTAGCTGATTGTTGCCTTTAATTCACTAAAGTTAATGGCGTTTAGTTACACTATACACAAAAAAATGCTCTTCTTAATTAGTAATTGTGTCTTATTTCTAGTCTAAATATCTAACAATTCTTAAATATAAGTAAAACGACATAAGATATTTTTTCTTTTTTGTTATAAAATAAAAATTGAGTGCGTTTTTGCTTAAAACAGGCAAAATGATCTGCCAGTATAGGGAATGTCAAAGCTGCCAATATTAAAAATAAATAAATATACAAAGAAATGTAAAAAAAAGCATATATATATATATATATATATATATATATATATATATATATATATATATATATATATATATATATATATATATATATATATATATGTAGGGGCTGCACAATTTAGGGAAAATATATAATTTCGATTATTCCGGGTAAAATTGCGATGTGATTATTGTTATTATTTTTTACAAATGAA
This sequence comes from Pseudorasbora parva, assembly GCF_024679245.1. NCBI lineage: Eukaryota > Metazoa > Chordata > Actinopteri > Cypriniformes > Gobionidae > Pseudorasbora > Pseudorasbora parva. The sequence continues at coordinate 870,753 of NC_090174.1, forward strand.
AAGTGTGTGTATATAACATTTTGTGTTTTTACATTAATGTGACTAATAATTATTATTATGATTATTATTATAGCTAAAAATATTTTTACAAATAAGAAATTTTACCATTACAATAACATTTTCATAATTACAAATTAAAAAATGTCAGAATAAATATAACAATATAATACAAATACTAATTATTATTATTATTTAAATATTTTACAGAAAACTTATTTTACAACAAAAAAAAAAAAAAACTGCTGGGTAACCTATTAATAGGCAGACAGCCTATGACTAAAAAACATTAGAAAGTTCTAAGCCCAAGTTGTAATTGTAAAAAAAAAAAATAAAAGATATCATATTTCATATTAAAGACAGACTTTATATGTATATGTGTGTTGTTTATCTGTGATATCAATTTCTCTAAGTCTATCTTTAATATGAAATATGAACCTCTTGTGCATCCACTGTGGGGGAAAAAACGTATATTGAAGAAAAACACGGATTGTCCAATACATTTATAATTTTAAGTTTATTAAGTTTTAAAATGTATTAAGCATTATTTTCTTATTATTGATTACCCAAAAGTTTTTAATTCATACTGAAAGCCAGAGGGCGCCCTCGAGCGGAAAACATTTGCCTCAGAGAAGTAATTGACGTTAGTTTTCAGGAAACCCATGATGTGAAGCTACCGCGGTGTAAACAGAAGACAGAGACGCTTTGATTAAACATGACGGTAATAAACACGACTGCAGCAAAATATGGTGTATTTGAGTTCTTCAAGCCGTCATGGGTATTTTCATAATAATAAAGTGTATTATAATGCAGTGCTGATTGACATAGAATGCTATAAAATAACGTCTCTTTAGTCGTTATTTTATAGCTTTTTAGTCGTTAGTTTCTACTCTGTAGAAACATCCAGAGCCGCCGTGCACAGGCGTGTGCAGGAAATGGGCTACAGGTGCCGCATTCCCCAGGTCAAGACACTTTTGGGCTACAGAGAAGCAGCACTGGACTGGTGCTCAGCGGTCCAAAGTACTTTTTTCGGATGAAAGCAAATTTTGCATGTCATTGGAAAATCAAGGCGCCAGAGTCTGGAGGAAGACTGGGGAGAAGGAAATGCCCAAATGCCTGAAGTCCAGTGTCAAGTCCCCACAGTCAGTGATGGTCTGGGGTGCCATGTCAGCCGCTGGTGTTGGTCCACTGTGTTTTATCAAGGGCAGGGTCAATGCAGCTCGCTATCAGGAGATTTTGGAGCACTTCATGCTTCCATCTGCTGAAAAGCTTTATGGAGATGAAGATTTGGTTTTTCAGCTCGACCTGGCACCTGCTCACAGTGCCAAAACTATTTAGCTAATTATAAGCTATTTAGACTAAAGACTACAGTCAGTAGAGGAGCTATTTAGACTAAAGACTACAGTCAGTAGAGGAGCTATTTAGACTAAAGACTACAGCCAGTAGAGGAGCTATTTAGACTAAAGACTACAGTCAGTAGAGGAGCTATTTAGACTAAAGACTACAGTCAGTAGAGGAGCTATTTAGACTAAAGACTACAGTCAGTAGAGGAGCTATTTAGACTAAAGACTACAGCCAGTAGAGGAGCTATTTAGACTAAAGACTACAGCCAGTAGAGGAGCTATTTAGACTAAAGACTACAGCCAGTAGAGGAGCTATTTAGACTAAAGACTACAGCCAGTAGAGGAGCTATTTAGACTAAAGACTACAGCCAGTAGAGGAGCTATTTAGACTAAAGACTACAGCCAGTAGAGGAACTATTTAGACTAAAGACTACAGCCAGTAGAGGAGCTATTTAGACTAAAGACTACAGCCAGTAGAGGAGCTATTTAGACTAAAGACTACAGTCAGTAGAGGAGCTATTTAGACTAAAGACTACAGCCAGTAGAGGAGCTATTTAGACTAAAGACTACAGTCAGTAGAGGAGCTATTTAGACTAAAGACTACAGCCAGTAGAGGAGCTATTTAGACTAAAGACTACAGCCAGTAGAGGAACTATTTAGACTAAAGACTACAGCCAGTAGAGGAGCTATTTAGACTAAAGACTACAGCCAGTAGAGGAGCTATTTAGACTAAAGACTACAGTCAGTAGAGGAGCTATTTAGACTAAAGACTACAGCCAGTAGAGGAGCTATTTAGACTAAAGACTACAGTCAGTAGAGGAGCTATTTAGACTAAAGACTACAGCCAGTAGAGGAGCTATTTAGACTAAAGACTACAGCCAGTAGAGGAGCTATTTAGACTAAAGACTACAGTCAGTAGAGGAGCTATTTAGACTAAAGACTACAGCCAGTAGAGGAGCTATTTAGACTAAAGACTACAGTCAGTAGAGGAGCTATTTAGACTAAAGACTACAGCCAGTAGAGGAGCTATTTAGACTAAAGACTACAGTCAGTAGAGGAGCTATTTAGACTAAAGACTACAGCCAGTAGAGGAGCTATTTAGACTAAAGACTACAGCCAGTAGAGGAGCTATATAGACTAAAGACTACAGCCAGTAGAGGAGCTATTTAGACTAAAGACTACAGCCAGTAGAGGAGCTATTTAGACTAAAGACTACAGCCGGTAGAGGAGCTATTTAGACTAAAGACTACAGCCAGTAGAGGAGCTATTTAGACTAAAGACTACAGCCAGTAGAGGAGCTATTTAGACTAAAGACTACAGCCGGTAGAGGAGCTATTTAGACTAAAGACTACAGTCAGTAGAGGAGCTATTTAGACTAAAGACTACAGCCAGTAGAGGAGCTATTTAGACTAAAGACTACAGCCAGTAGAGGAGCTATTTAGACTAAAGACTACAGCCAGTAGAGGAGCTATTTAGACTAAAGACTACAGCCAGTAGAGGAGCTATTTAGACTAAAGACTACAGCCAGTAGAGGAGCTATTTAGACTAAAGACTACAGCCAGTAGAGGAGCTATTTAGACTAAAGACTACAGTCAGTAGAGGAGCTATTTAGACTAAAGACTACAGCCAGTAGAGGAGCTATTTAGACTAAAGACTACAGCCGGTAGAGGAGCTATTTAGACTAAAGACTACAGCCGGTAGAGGAGCTATTTAGACTAAAGACTACAGTCAGTAGAGGAGCTATTTAGACTAAAGACTACAGTCAGTAGAGGAGCTATTTAGACTAAAGACTACAGCCGGTAGAGGAGCTATTTAGACTAAAGACTACAGCCAGTAGAGGAGCTATTTAGACTAAAGACTACAGCCAGTAGAGGAGCTATTTAGACTAAAGACTACAGCCAGTAGAGGAGCTATTTAGACTAAAGACTACAGTCAGTAGAGGAGCTATTTAGACTAAAGACTACAGCCAGTAGAGGAGCTATTTAGACTAAAGACTACAGCCAGTAGAGGAGCTATTTAGGCTAAAGACTACAGCCAGTAGAGGAGCTATTTAGACTAAAGACTACAGTCAGTAGAGGAGCTATTTAGACTAAAGACTACAGCCAGTAGAGGAGCTATTTAGACTAAAGACTACAGCCAGTAGAGGAGCTATTTAGACTAAAGACTACAGCCAGTAGAGGAGCTATTTAGACTAAAGACTACAGTCAGTAGAGGAGCTATTTAGACTAAAGACTACAGTCAGTAGAGGAGCTATTTAGACTAAAGACTACAGCCGGTAGAGGAGCTATTTAGGCTAAAGACTACAGTCAGTAGAGGAGCTATTTAGACTAAAGACTACAGTCAGTAGAGGAGCTATTTAGACTAAAGACTACAGCCAGTAGAGGAGCTATTTAGGCTAAAGACTACAGTCAGTAGAGGAGCTATTTAGACTAAAGACTACAGTCAGTAGAGGAGCTATTTAGACTAAAGACTACAGCCAGTAGAGGAGCTATTTAGACTAAAGACTACAGCCAGTAGAGGAGCTATTTAGGCTAAAGACTACAGCCAGTAGAGGAGCTATTTAGACTAAAGACTACAGCCAGTAGAGGAGCTATTTAGACTAAAGACTACAGTCAGTAGAGGAGCTATTTAGACTAAAGACTACAGTCAGTAGAGGAGCTATTTAGACTAAAGACTACAGTCAGTAGAGGAGCTATTTAGACTAAAGACTACAGCCAGTAGAGGAGCTATTTAGACTAAAGACTACAGCCAGTAGAGGAGCTATTTAGGCTAAAGACTACAGCCAGTAGAGGAGCTATTTAGACTAAAGACTACAGCCAGTAGAGGAGCTATTTAGACTAAAGACTACAGTCAGTAGAGGAGCTATTTAGACTAAAGACTACAGTCAGTAGAGGAGCTATTTAGACTAAAGACTACAGCCGGTAGAGGAGCTATTTAGACTAAAGACTACAGCCGGTAGAGGAGCTATTTAGACTAAAGACTACAGCCAGTAGAGGAGCTATTTAGACTAAAGACTACAGCCAGTAGAGGAGCTATTTAGACTAAAGACTACAGCCAGTAGAGGAGCTATTTAGACTAAAGACTACAGTCAGTAGAGGAGCTATTTAGACTAAAGACTACAGCCAGTAGAGGAGCTATTTAGACTAAAGACTACAGCCAGTAGAGGAGCTATTTAGACTAAAGACTACAGCCAGTAGAGGAGCTATTTAGACTAAAGACTACAGTCAGTAGAGGAGCTATTTAGACTAAAGACTACAGCCAGTAGAGGAGCTATTAAGACTAAAGACTACAGTCAGTAGAGGAGCTATTAAGACTAAAGACTACAGTCAGTAGAGGAGCTATTTAGACTAAAGACTACAGCCAGTAGAGGAGCTATTTAGACTAAAGACTACAGCCAGTAGAGGAGCTATTTAGACTAAAGACTACAGCCAGCAGAGGAGCTATTTAGACTAAAGACTACAGTCAGTAGAGGAGCTATTTAGACTAAAGACTACAGTCAGTAGAGGAGCTATTTAGACTAAAGACTACAGCCAGTAGAGGAGCTATTTAGACTAAAGACTACAGCCAGTAGAGGAGCTATTTAGACTAAAGACTACAGCCAGCAGAGGAGCTATTTAGACTAAAGACTACAGCCAGTAGAGGAGCTATTTAGACTAAAGACTACAGTCAGTAGAGGAGCTATTTAGACTAAAGACTACAGCCAGTAGAGGAGCTATTTAGACTAAAGACTACAGTCAGTAGAGGAGCTATTTAGACTAAAGACTACAGTCAGTAGAGGAGCTATTTAGACTAAAGACTACAGCCAGTAGAGGAGCTATTTAGACTAAAGACTACAGTCAGTAGAGGAGCTATTAAGACTAAAGACTACAGTAAGTAGAGGAGCTATTTAGACTAAAGACTACAGCCAGTAGAGGAGCTATTTAGACTAAAGACTACAGCCAGTAGAGGAGCTATTTAGACTAAAGACTACAGTCAGTAGAGGAGCTATTAAGACTAAAGACTACAGTCAGTAGAGGAGCTATTTAGACTAAAGACTACAGTCAGTAGAGGAGCTATTTAGACTAAAGACTACAGTCAGTAGAGGAGCTATTAAGACTAAAGACTACAGTCAGTAGAGGAGCTATTTAGACTAAAGACTACAGCCAGTAGAGGAGCTATTTAGGCTAAAGACTACAGTCAGTAGAGGAACTATTTAGACTAAAGACTACAGTCAGTAGAGGAGCTATTTAGACTAAAGACTATAGTCAGTAGAGGAGCTATTAAGACTAAAGACTACAGTCAGTAGAGGAGCTATATAGACTAAAGACTACAGCCAGTAGAGGAGCTATTTAGACTAAAGACTACAGCCAGTAGAGGAGCTATTTAGACTAAAGACTACAGTCAGTAGAGGAGCTATTAAGACTAAAGACTACAGTCAGTAGAGGAGCTATTTAGACTAAAGACTACAGCCAGTAGAGGAGCTATTTAGACTAAAGACTACAGTCAGTAGAGGAGCTATTTAGGCTAAAGACTACAGTCAGTAGAGGAACTATTTAGACTAAAGACTACAGCCAGTAGAGGAGCTATTTAGACTAAAGACTACAGTCAGTAGAGGAGCTATTTAGGCTAAAGACTACAGCCAGTAGAGGAGCTATTTAGGCTAAAGACTACAGTCAGTAGAGGAGCTATTTAGACTAAAGACTACAGTCAGTAGAGGAGCTATTTAGGCTAAAGACTACAGTCAGTAGAGGAACTATTTAGACTAAAGACTACAGTCAGTAGAGGAACTATTTAGACTAAAGACTACAGCCAGTAGAGGAGCTATTTAGGCTAAAGACTACAGTCAGTAGAGGAACTATTTAGACTAAAGACTACAGCCAGTAGAGGAGCTATTTAGACTAAAGACTACAGTCAGTAGAGGAGCTATTTAGACTAAAGACTACAGCCAGTAGAGGAGCTATTTAGACTAAAGACTACAGTCAGTAGAGGAGCTATTTAGACTAAAGACTGCAGCCAGTAGAGGAGCTATTTAGACTAAAGACTACAGTCAGTAGAGGAGCTATTAAGACTAAAGACTACAGTCAGTAGAGGAGCTATTTAGGCTAAAGACTACAGCCAGTAGAGGAGCTATTAAGACTAAAGACTACAGTCAGTAGAGGAACTATTTAGACTAAAGACTACAGCCAGTAGAGGAGCTATTAAGACTAAAGACTACAGTCAGTAGAGGAACTATTTAGACTAAAGACTACAGCCAGTAGAGGAGCTATTAAGACTAAAGACTACAGTCAGTAGAGGAGCTATTAAGACTAAAGACTACAGTCAGTAGAGGAGCTATTTAGGCTAAAGACTACAGTCAGTAGAGGAACTATTTAGACTAAAGACTACAGCCAGTAGAGGAGCTATTTAGACTAAAGACTACAGCCAGTAGAGGAGCTATTTAGACTAAAGACTACAGTCAGTAGAGGAGCTATTAAGACTAAAGACTACAGTCAGTAGAGGAGCTATTTAGGCTAAAGACTACAGTCAGTAGAGGAGCTATTAAGACTAAAGACTGCAGCCAGTAGAGGAGCTATTTAGACTAAAGACTACAGTCAGTAGAGGAGCTATTTAGACTAAAGACTACAGTCAGTAGAGGAGCTATTTAGACTAAAGACTACAACCAGTAGAGGAGCTATTTAGACTAAAGACTACAGCCAGTAGAGGAGCTATTTAGACTAAAGACTACAGTCAGTAGAGGAGCTATTTAGACTAAAGACTACAGCCAGTAGAGGAGCTATTTAGACTAAAGACTACAGTCAGTAGAGGAGCTATTTAGACTAAAGACTACAGCCAGTAGAGGAGCTATTTAGACTAAAGACTACAGTCAGTAGAGGAGCTATTTAGACTAAAGACTACAGCCAGTAGAGGAGCTATTTAGACTAAAGACTACAGTCAGTAGAGGAGCTATTTAGACTAAAGACTGCAGCCAGTAGAGGAGCTATTTAGACTAAAGACTACAGTCAGTAGAGGAGCTATTAAGACTAAAGACTACAGTCAGTAGAGGAGCTATTTAGGCTAAAGACTACAGTCAGAAGAGGAGCTATTTAGGCTAAAGACTACAGTCAGTAGAGGAGCTATTTAGACTAAAGACTACAGTCAGTAGAGGAGCTATTTAGACTAAAGACTGCAGCCAGTAGAGGAGCTATTTAGACTAAAGACTACAGTCAGTAGAGGAGCTATTAAGACTAAAGACTACAGTCAGTAGAGGAGCTATTTAGACTAAAGACTGCAGCCAGTAGAGGAGCTATTAAGACTAAAGACTACAGTCAGTAGAGGAGCTATTTAGGCTAAAGACTACAGTCAGTAGAGGAGCTATTTAGGCTAAAGACTACAGTCAGTAGAGGAACTATTTAGACTAAAGACTACAGTCAGTAGAGGAGCTATTTAGACTAAAGACTACAGTCAGTAGAGGAGCTATTTAGGCTAAAGACTACAGTCAGTAGAGGAGCTATTTAGACTAAAGACTACAGTCAGTAGAGGAACTATTTAGACTAAAGACTACAGTCAGTAGAGGAGCTATTTAGACTAAAGACTACAGCCAGTAGAGGAGCTATTTAGACTAAAGACTACAGTCAGTAGAGGAACTATTTAGGCTAAAGACTACAGTCAGTAGAGGAACTATTTAGACTAAAGACTACAGTCAGTAGAGGAGCTATTTAGACTAAAGACTACAGCCAGTAGAGGAGCTATTTAGACTAAAGACTACAGCCAGTAGAGGAGCTATTTAGGCTAAAGACTACAGTCAGTAGAGGAGCTATTTAGACTAAAGACTACAGTCAGTAGAGGAGCTATTTAGACTAAAGACTACAGTCAGTAGAGGAGCTATTTAGACTAAAGACTACAGTCAGTAGAGGAGCTATTTAGACTAAAGACTACAGCCAGTAGAGGAGCTATTTAGACTAAAGACTACAGCCAGTAGAGGAGCTATTTAGACTAAAGACTACAGTCAGTAGAGGAGCTATTAAGACTAAAGACTACAGTCAGTAGAGGAGCTATTTAGGCTAAAGACTACAGTCAGTAGAGGAGCTATTAAGACTAAAGACTACAGTCAGTAGAGGAGCTATTTAGACTAAAGACTGCAGCCAGTAGAGGAGCTATTTAGACTAAAGACTACAGTCAGTAGAGGAAGCTATCTCTCTCTCTTTCACACTCACACTCTCTCTTACACACACACACACACACACACACACACACACACACACACACACACACACACACACACACACACACACACACACACACACACACACACACACACACGGTGAGGATCTGCAGTTCCTCATGATGAACACTAGATGGCGCTCTCTCCCCGCGGTCAGTCTCAGAGCAGCTCAAGCTCAGCATCAGATGGCCGGACCGTTCTCATCCCGAACTATCCTCAGCACCAGACTCGGTTTGCACCTTGGCATCTTTCTTGCATTCACAATAAATCAAAACTGCACCGGCTCGCTATCCAATTTCCAGAGTTCTCACCTTGTTCTCCATGATTTAGCGCGAGGCGCGGGCTTTCTCCTCCGGTAATCGGCTCGCGCTCGGTGCTCTGCTCTTATGGGACATTTACATACGGCTCTCTTTCCAAGACCTCTAATAGATCTCCAAAACAATTTGCATTTATATAGCCCACTTCATAGCAACATGATTTGAGTGTTTGCCATGATGCAAACACAGCGGCCCGGCCTTGACTCGCGCGCAGGTGAACAGCTCAAGGTGACGCGACGGCAGCCTCTGCGCATGCGCGGACACTCACAGGTGTAGGTCCTGCTGAACGGGCAGAAACCAGCGATCCTAGAAATAACGCATCAGCAGAGAACCCTAAGCGCCTGAATGCAATTTTTGTTAAACTTTTAAGGAGTTGTTAAATCGCGTAAGTGTTATCATTTTAATCAAAGGGGTAGTTCACCCTCTCCCTCACATTCTTCTTTAAGACGAACACAATCAGAGTTATATTAATAAATGTCCTGGGCTGGCTCTTCCATGCTTTATCATGGCAGTGAATGACTGTTTTGAAGTCCATAAAAGTGTTATGATGGATGGATAGGTGCACTTTTATGATGATAGATGCACTTTTATGATGGATAGATGCACTTTTATGATGGACAGATGCACTTTTATGATGGACAGATGCACTTTTATGATGGATAGATGCACTTTTATGACGGATAGATGCACTTTTATGATGGATAGATGCACTTTTATGACGGATAGATGCACTTTTATGATGGATAGATGCACTTTTATGATGGATAGATGCACTTTTATGACGGATAGATGCACTTTTATGATGGATGGATGCACTTTTATGATGGATAGATGCACTTTTATGATGGACAGATGCACTTTTATGATGGATAGATGCACTTTTATGATGGACAGATGCACTTTTATGATGGACAGATGCACTTTTATGACGGATAGATGCACTTTTATGATGGATAGATGCACTTTTATGATGGATAGATGCACTTTTATGATGGATAGATGCACTTTTATGATGGATAGATGCACTTTTATGACGGATAGATGCACTTTTATGATGGACAGATGCACTTTTATGATGGACAGATGCACTTTTATGATGGATGGATGCACTTTTAAGACGGATAGATGCACTTTTATGATGGACAGATGCACTTTTATGATGGATGGATGCACTTTTATGATGGATGGATGCACTTTTATGATGGATAGATGCACTTTTATGATGATAGATGCACTTTTATGATGGATAGATGCACTTTTATGATGGACAGATGCACTTTTATGATGATGGATGCACTTTTATGATGGATAGATGCACTTTTATGATGATAGATGCACTTTTATGATGGATAGATGCACTTTTATGATGGACAGATGCACTTTTATGATGATAGATGCACTTTTATGATGGATAGATGCACTTTTATGATGGACAGATGCACTTTTATGATGGATGGATGCACTTTTATGATGGACAGATGCACTTTTATGATGGATAGATGCACTTTTATGATGGATAGACACTTTTAGGATGGATGGATGGATGCACTTTTATGATGGGTAGACGCACTTTTATGATGGACAGATGCACTTTTATGATGGATAGATGCACTTTTATGATGGATAGATGCACTTTTATGATGGATGGATGCACTTTTATGATGGATAGATGCACTTTTATGATGGATGGATGCACTTTTATGATGGATAGATGCACTTTTATGACGGATAGATGCACTTTTATGACGGATGGATGCACTTTTATGATGGATAGATGCACTTTTATGATGGACAGATGCACTTTTATGATGGACAGATGCACTTTTATGATGGATAGATGCACTTTTATGATGGATAGATGCACTTTTATGATGGATAGATGCACTTTTATGATGGATAGATGCACTTTTATGATGGACAGATGCACTTTTATGATGGATAGATGCACTTTTATGATGGATAGATGCACTTTTATGATGGATAGATGCACTTTTATGATGGACAGATGCACTTTTATGACGGATAGATGCACTTTTATGATGGATAGATGCACTTTTATGATGGATAGACACTTTTATGATGGATAGATGCACTTTTATGATGGATAGATGCACTTTTATGATGGATAGATGCACTTTTATGATGGATAGACACTTTTAGGATGGATGGATGGATGCACTTTTATGATGGGTAGACGCACTTTTATGATGGACAGATGCACTTTTATGACGGATAGATGCACTTTTATGATGGATGGATGCACTTTTAAGACGGATAGATGCACTTTTATGATGGACAGATGCACTTTTATGATGGATGGATGCACTTTTATGATGGATGGATGCACTTTTATGATGGATGGATGCACTTTTATGATGGATAGATGCACTTTTATGATGATAGATGCACTTTTATGATGGATAGATGCACTTTTATGATGGACAGATGCACTTTTATGATGATGGATGCACTATTATGAAGATAGATGCACTTTTATGATGGACAGATGCACTTTTATGATGGATAGATGCACTTTTATGATGGATAGACACTTTTAGGATGGATGGATGGATGCACTTTTATGATGGGTAGACGCACTTTTATGATGGACAGATGCACTTTTATGACGGATAGATGCACTTTTATGACGGATGGATGCACTTTTATGATGGATAGATGCACTTTTATGATGGACAGATGCACTTTTATGATGGACAGATGCACTTTTATGATGGACAGATGCACTTTTATGATGGACAGATGCACTTTTATGACGGATAGATGCACTTTTATGATGGATAGACACTTTTAGGATGGATGGATGGATGCACTTTTAAGACGGATAGATGCACTTTTATGATGGACAGATGCACTTTTATGATGGATGGATGCACTTTTATGATGGATGGATGCACTTTTATGATGGATGGATGCACTTTTATGATGGATAGATGCACTTTTATGATGGATAGATGCACTTTTATGATGGACAGATGCACTTTTATGATGGATAGATGCACTTTTATGATGGATGGATGCACTTTTATGATGGATAGATGCACTTTTATGATGGATAGATGCACTTTTATGATGGACAGATGCACTTTTATGATGGACGGATGCACTTTTATGATGGATGGATGCACTTTTATGATGGATAGATGCACTTTTATGATGGATAGATGCACTTTTATGATGGATAGATGCACTTTTATGATGGATAGATGCACTTTTATGATGGACAGATGCACTTTTATGATGGACGGATGCACTTTTATGATGGATGGATGCACTTTTATGATGGATAGATGCACTTTTATGATGGATAGATGCACTTTTATGATGGATGGATGCACTTTTATGATGGATGGATGCATTTTTATGATGGATGGATGCACTTTTATGATGGATGGATGAACTTTTATGATGGATAGATGCACTTTTATGATGGATGGATGCACTTTTATGATGGATGGATGCACTTTTATGATGGATAGATGCACTTTTATGATGGATGGATGCACTTTTATGATGGATAGATGCACTTTTATGATGGATGGATGCACTTTTATGATGGATAGATGCACTTTTATGATGGATAGATGCACTTTTATGATTGATAGATACACTTATGATGGACATCACTACTGAAACTCAGGTCTGACTCCAAAATCACACCAAGATTCCTGACTTGATTTTTTGTTATCAGGCCTTTAGCCTCAAGATACGCGTTCACCTTGAGAATTTCATCTTTGTTTCCAAATGTAGTGATTTCGGTTTTGTCTTTGTTTAACTGAAGATAGTTTTGGCACATCCAGTTGTTAACTTCATCAATGCATTTGCACAGGGAGTCAATGGGGCTGTAGTCATTAGGTGATAGTGCTAAGTAGAGCTGGGTGTCGTCAGCATAGCTGTGGTAAGCAATATTGTTCTTCTTCATTATTTGGCTCAGTGGCAGCATATACAGGTTAAACAGAAGAGGTGCAAGAACTGACCCTTGTGGGACTCCGCATGTCATGGACGTCCACTCAGACTTATGGTCTCCTATACTCACATAATAACCTCTCCCTTCTAAGACCTGAACCATCTGAGGACCATCCCAGAAAGCCTGACCCAGTTTTCCAGCCTGTCTAGAAGTATGTTGTGGTCAACAGTATCGAATGCGGCACTGAGGTCCAGTTGTACCAGAATTGAAGTTTTGCCTGTATCAGTGTTTAAGCGAATATCATTTATAATCTTTATGAGCGCTGTCTCTGTGCTGTGATGTGGACGGAAACCAGATTGAAAATTGTCAAAGTATCCATTTGAGCGTAAGAATTTGTTCAACTGATTAAAAACAACTTTTTCAATGATTTTGCCTATGAAGGGGAGATTTGAGATTGGTCTGTAGTTGCTCAGTATGGAGTTATCCAGATTTCTCTTTTTCAGAAGAGGCTTAACTATGGCAGTTTTAAGGGAGTTTGGAAAAGTCCCATAGAGAAGTGAGGAGTTTACCACTTCTAGGAGATCTGCTTCTAAACAGTTAAACACACTTTTGAAGAAAGAAGTGGGGAGTGCGTCAAGGGTGCAGGTTGATGTTTTAAGATGCTGTACTGTGTCTTCTAAAATTTTGCAGTCAGTTGCTTCGAAATCTGACATGGTAATTTTCCGAGGGTTTGGCATGATCTGACTGACCCCAGAGCAACTAGAGGATGTGCTGATCGCCTTTCTGATATTATTGATTTTCTCTGAGAAGTAGGAAGCAAACTCACTGCATTTACTGTCTGAGAGCATTTCACTAGGAGTCTGACTCGGGGGGTTGGTTAGTCTGTCTACAGTAGCAAAAAGAGTGCGCGTGTTGTTAATGTTTCTGTTTATAATATTTGAGAAGAAGGTCTGTCTAGCTTTGCCTAGTTCAATATTGAAAGCATGAAGGCTGTCTTTATAGATGTTATAATGGACTACAAGTTTTGTCTTCCGCCACATGCGTTCAGATTTTCTGCATTGTCTTTTCATTATTTGAACTGCTGTTGAGTTTCTCCATGGTGCCTTTTGTTTGGTACTCTTTTTCCTGACTTTTAGAGGAGCAATATCATCAATAACACTCTTAACTTTTGAGTTAAAGGAGTCAAGGAGAAAATCAACAGAGTCTGTAGATATGCTTGGTTTTAGAGATAAAGCCTTCATAAACAGCACATTAGTGTTCTCATTTAAGCATCTCTTTTTGACAGAGACAGATCTAGCTTCAATGGCAGGAGAGATTGATATGTCAAAGAAAATACAGAAATTTAAGCCCATATCTTAGTATGTGAGCATTTAAACCCGTATGTTAGCTTGTGTGTGAGCGTTTAAACCCGTATGTTAGCTTGTGTGTGAGCGTTTAAACCCGTATGTTAGCTTGTGTGTGAGCATTTAAACCCGTATGTTAGCTTGTGTGTGAGCATTTAAACCCGTATGTTAGCGTGTGTGTGAGCGTTTAAACCCGTATCTTAGCGTGTGTGAGTGTTTAACTCGTATGTTAGCGTGTGTGTGAGCGTTTAAACCCGTATGTTAGCGCGTGTGTGAGCGTTTAAACCCGTATGTTAGCGCGTGTGTGAGTGTTTAAACCCGTATGTTAGCTTGTGTGTGAGCATTTAAACCTGTATGTTAGCGTGTGTGTGAGCGTTTAAACCCGTATCTTAGCGTGTGTGAGTGTTTAACTCGTATGTTAGCGTGTGTGTGAGCGTTTAAACCCGTATGTTAGCGTGTGTGTGAGCGTTTAAACCCGTATGTTAGCGCGTGTGTGAGCGTTTAAACCCGTATGTTAGCGTGTGTGTGAGCGTTTGAACCCGTATGTTAGCGTGTGTGTGAGCGTTTAAACCCGTATGTTAGCGTGTGTGTGAGCGTTTAAACCTGTATGTTAGCGCGTGTGTGAGCGTTTAAACTCGTATGTTAGCGTGTGTGTGAGCGTTTAAACCCGTATGTTAGCGTGTGTGTGAGTGTTTAAACCCGTATGCTGGTGTGTGTGTGAGCGTTTAAACCCGTATGTTAGCGTGTGTGTGAGTGTTTAACTCGTATGTTAGCGTGTGTGAGTGTTTAAACCCGTATGTTAGCGTGTGTGTGAGCGTTTAAACCCGTATTTTAGCGTGTGTGTGCGTTTAAACCCATATTTTAGCGTGTGTGAGCGTTTAAACTCGTATGTTAGTGTGTGTGTGAGCGTTTAAACCCGTATGTTAGTGTGTGTGTGAGCGTTTAAACCCGTATGTTAGTGTGTGTGTGAGTGTTTAAACCCGTATGTTAGCGTGTGTGTGAGTGTTTAAATCCGTATGTTAGTGTGTGTGTGAGTGTTTAAACCCGTATGTTAGTGTGTGTGTGAGTGTTTAAACCCGTATGTTAGTGTGTGTGTGAGTGTTTAAACCCGTATGTTAGTGTGTGTGTGAGTGTTTAAACCCGTATGTTAGTGTGTGTGTGAGTGTTTAAACCCGTATGTTGGTGTGTGTGTGAGCGTTTAAACCCGTATGTTAGTGTGTGTGTGAGCGTTTAAACCCGTATGTTAGTGTGTGTGTGAGTGTTTAAACCCGTATGTTAGCGTGTGTGTGAGTGTTTAAACCCGTATGTTAGCGTGTGTGAGCGTTAAACCCATATGTTAGTGCGTGAGTGTTTAAACCCGTATGTTAGCGTGTGTGTGAGCGTTTAAACCCGTATTTTAGCGTGTGTGAGCGTTTAAACCCGTATGTTAGCATGTGTGTGAGCGTTTAAACCCGTATGTTAGTGCGTGAGTGTTTAAACCCGTATGTTAACGTGTGTGGGCGTTTAAACCCGTATGTTAGCATGTGTGTGAGCGTTTAAACCCATATGTTAGCGTGTGTGTGAGTGTTTTAACCCGTATGTTAGCGTGTGTGTGAGCGTTTAAACCCGTATGTTAGCGTGTGTGAGCGTTAAACCCATATGTTAGTGCGTGAGTGTTTAAACCCGTATGTTAGCGTGTGTGTGAGCGTTTAAACCCGTATGTTAGTGTGTGTGTGTGAGCGTTTAAACCCGTATGTTAGCATGTGTGTGAGCGTTTAAACCCGTATGTTAACGTGTGTGGGCGTTTAAACCCGTATGTTAGCGTGTGTGTGAGCGTTTAAACTCGTATGTTAGTGTGTGTGTGTGAGCGTTTAAACCCGTATGTTAGTGTGTGTGTGTGAGCGTTTAAACCTGTATGTTAGCGCGTGTGTGAGCGTTTAAACCCGTATGTTAGTGTGTGCGTGAGTGTTTAAACCCGTATGTTAGTGTGTGTGTGAGCGTTTAAACCCGTATGTTAGTGTGTGTGTGTGAGCGTTTAAACCCGTATGTTAACGTGTGTGGGCGTTTAAACCCGTATGTTAGTGTGTGTGTGTGAGCGTTTAAACCCGTATGTTAGTGTGTGTGTGTGAGCGTTTAAACCCGTATGTTAACGTGTGTGGGCGTTTAAACCCGTATGTTAGCATGTGTGAGCGTTTAAACCCATATGTTAGCGTGTGTGAGCGTTAAACCCATATGTTAGTGCGTGAGTGTTTAAACCCGTATGTTAGCGTGTGTAAGAGTTTAAACCTGTATGTTAGCGCGTGTGTGAGTGTTTAAACCCGTATGTTAGCGTGTGTAAGAGTTTAAACCCGTATGTTAGCGTGTGTGTGAGTGTTTAAACCCGTATGTTAGCGTGTGTGTGAGCGTTTAAACCCGTATTTTAGCGTGTGTGAGCGTTAAACCCATATGTTAGTGCGTGAGTGTTTAAACCCGTATGTTAACGTGTGTGGGCGTTTAAACCTGTATGTTAGCATGTGTGTGAGCGTTTAAACCCGTTTGTTAGCGCGTGAGTGTTCAAACCCGTATGTTAACGTGTGTGGGCGTTTAAACCCGTATGTTAGCATGTGTGTGAGCGTTTAAACTCGTATGTTAGTGTGTGTGTGTTTAAACTCGTATGTTAGTGTGTGTGAGTGTTTAAACCCGTATCTTAGCGTGTGTGAGTGTTTAAACCCGTATGTTAGCGTGTGTGTGAGCGTTTAAACCTGTATGTTAACGTGTGTGGGCGTTTAAACCCGTATGTTAGCATGTGTGTGAGCGTTTAAACTCGTATGTTAGCATGTGTGTGAGCGTTTAAACTCGTATGTTAGTGTGTGTGAGTGTTTAAACCCGTATCTTAGCGTGTGTGAGTGTTTAAACCTGTATGTTAACGTGTGTGGGCGTTTAAACCCGTATGTTAGCATGTGTGTGAGCGTTTAAACTCGTATGTTAGTGTGTGTGAGTGTTTAACTCGTATGTTAGCGTGTGTGAGTGTTTAAACCCGTATGTTAGCGTGTGTGTGAGTGTTTTAACCCGTATGTTAGCGTGTGTGTGAGCATTTAAACCCGTATTTTAGCGTGTGTGAGCGTTAAACCCATATGTTAGTGCGTGAGTGTTTAAACCCGTATGTTAACGTGTGTGGGCGTTTAAACCTGTATGTTAGCATGTGTGTGAGCGTTTAAACCCGTTTGTTAGCGCGTGAGTGTTTAAACCCGTATGTTAGCGTGTGTGAGCGTTTAAACCCGTATGTTAGCATGTGTAAGTGTTTAAACCCGTATCTTAGCGTGTGTGAGTGTTTAACTCGTATGTTAGCATGTGTGTGAGCGTTTAAACCCATATGTTAGCATGTATGAGCGGTTAAACCCGTATGTTAGCGTGTGTGTGAGCGTTTAAACCCGTATTTTAGCGTGTGTGAGCGTTAAACCCATATGTTAGTGCGTGAGTGTTTAAACCCGTATGTTAACGTGTGTGGGCGTTTAAACCCGTATGTTAGCATGTGTGTGAGCGTTTAAACCCATATGTTAGCGCGTGAGTGTTCAAACCCGTATGTTAACGTGTGTGGGCGTTTAAACCCGTATGTTAGCGTGTGTGTGAGCGTTTAAACCCGTATGTTAGCATGTGTGTGAGCGTTTAAACCCATATGTTAGCGCGTGAGTGTTTAAACCCGTATGTTAACGTGTGTGGGCGTTTAAACCCGTATGTTAGCATGTGTGTGAGCGTTTAAACCCATATGTTAGCGCGTGAGTGTTCAAACCCGTATGTTAGCGTGTGTGAGCGTTTAAACCCGTATGTTAGTGTGTGTGTGAGCGTTTAAACCCGTATGTTAGCATGTGTGTGAGCGTTTAAACTCGTATGTTAGTGTGTGTGTGTGAGCGTTTAAACCCGTATGTTAGTGTGTGTGTGAGTGTTTAACTCGTATGTTAGCGTGTGTGAGTGTTTAAACCCGTATGTTAGCGTGTGTGTGAGTGTTTAAACCCGTATGTTAGCGTGTGTGTGAGCGTTTAAACCCGTATTTTAGCGTGTGTGAGCGTTAAACCCATATGTTAGTGCGTGAGTGTTTAAACCCGTATGTTAGCATGTGTGTGAGCGTTTAAACCCGTATGTTAACGTGTGTGTGAGCGTTTAAACCCGTATGTTAGCATGTGTGTGAGCGTTTAAACCCATATGTTAGCGCGTGAGTGTTCAAACCCGTATGTTAGCGTGTGTGAGCGTTTAAACCTGTATGTTAGCGTGTGTGAGCGTTTAAACCCGTATTTTAGCGTGTGTGAGTGTTTAAACCCATATGTTAGCGCGTGAGTGTTTAAACCCATATGTTAGCGCGTGTGAGCGTTTAAACCTGTATGTTAGCGTGTGTGAGCGTTTAAACCCGTATGTTAGCGTGTGTGAGCGTTTAAACCCGTATGTTAGCATGTGTGAGCGTTTAAACCCGTATGTTAGCGTTTAAATTCGTATGTTAGCGTGTGTGAGCGTTTAAACCCATATGTTAGCGTGTGTGAGCGTTTAAACTCGTATGTTAGCGTGTGTGAGTGTTTAAACCTGAATGTTAGCGTGTGTGAGCGTTTAAACCTGTATGTTAGCGTGTGTGAGCGTTTAAACCTGTATGTTAGCGTGTGTGAGTGTTTAAACCCGTATGTTAGCGTGTGTGAGCGTTTAAACCCGTATGTTAGCATGTGTGAGCGTTTAAACCCATATGTTAGTGTGTGTGAGCGTTTAAACACGTATGTTAGTGTGTGTGAGTGTTTAAACCAATATGTTAGCATGTGTGTGAGCGTTTAAACCTGTATGTTAACACGTGTGTAAGAATTTAAACCTGTATGTTAGCGTGTGTAAGAGTTTAAACCTGTATGTTAGCGCGTGTGAGTGTTTAAACCCGTATGTTAGCGTGTGTGTGAGCGTTTAAACCCGTATGTTAGCGTGTGTGTGAGCGTTTAAACCCGTATTTTAGCGTGTGTGAGCGTTAAACCCATATGTTAGTGCGTGAGTGTTTAAACCCGTATGTTAGCGTGTGTAAGAGTTTAAACCTGTATGTTAGCGCGTGTGTGAGCGTTTAAACCCGTATGTTAGCGTGTGTGTGAGCGTTTAAACCCGTATTTTAGCGTGTGTGAGCGTTAAACCCATATGTTAGTGCGTGAGTGTTTAAACCCGTATGTTAACGTGTGTGGGCGTTTAAACCCGTATGTTAGCATGTGTGTGAGCTGATAAACCCATATGTTAGCGCGTGAGTGTTCAAACCCGTATGTTAGCGTGTGTGAGCGTTTAAACCCATATGTTAGCGCGTGTGTGGGCGTTTAAACCTGTATGTTAGCATGTGTGTGAGCGTTTAAACCCATATGTTAGCGCGTGAGTGTTCAAACCCGTATGTTAGCGTGTGTGAGCGTTTAAACCCGTATGTTAGCGTGTGTGAGCGTTTAAACCCATATGTTAGCGCGTGAGTGTTCAAACCCGTATGTTAGCGCGTGTGAGCGTTTAAACCCGTATGTTAGCGTGTGTGAGCGTTTAAACCCATATGTTAGCGCGTGAGTGTTCAAACCCGTATGTTAGCGCGTGTGAGCGTTTAAACTCGTATGTTAGCGTGTGTGAGCGTTTAAACCCGTATGTTAGCATGTGTGAGCGTTTAAACCCGTATGTTAGCGTTTAAATTCGTATGTTAGCGTATGTGAGCGTTTAAACCCATATGTTAGCGTGTGTGAGCGATTAAACCCATATGTTAGCGTGTGTGAGCGTTTAAACTCGTATGTTAGCGTGTGTGAGTGTTTAAACCTGAATGTTAGCGTGTGTGAGCGTTTAAACTCGTATGTTAGCGTGTGTGAGTGTTTAAACCTGAATGTTAGCGTGTGTGAGTGTTTAAACCTGAATGTTAGCGTGTGTGAGCGTTTAAACCTGTATGTTAGCGTGTGTGAGTGTTTAAACCCGTATGTTAGCGTGTGTGAGCGTTTAAACCCGTATGTTAGCATGTGTGAGCGTTTAAACCCATATGTTAGTGTGTGTGAGCGTTTAAACCTGTATGTTAGCGTGTGTGAGCGTTTAAACCCGTATGTTAGCATGTGTGAGCGTTTAAACCCATATGTTAGTGTGTGTGAGCGTTTAAACACGTATGTTAGTGTGTGTGAGTGTTTAAACCAATATGTTAGCATGTGTGTGAGCGTTTAAACCTGTATGTTAACACGTGTGTAAGAGTTTAAACCTGTATGTTAGCGTGTGTAAGAGTTTAAACCTGTATGTTAGCGCGTGTGAGCGTTTAAACCCGTATGTTAGCCTGTGTGTGAGAGATTAAACCCGTATGTTATCATGTGTGTGAGCGTTTAAACCTGTAAGTTAGCATGTGTGAGAGTTTAAACCTGTATGCTAGCGTGTGTAAGAGTTTAAACCTGTATGTTAGCGTGTGTGAGCGTTTAAACCCGAATGTTAGTGTGTGTGAGAGATTAAACCCGTATGTTAGCATGTGTGTGAGCGTTTAAACCCGTATGTTAGCATGTGTGAGAGTTTAAACCCGTATGTTAACGCGTGTGAGCATTTAAACCCGTATGTTAGCGTGTGAGAGTTTAAACCTGTATATTAGCGTGTGTGTGAGCGTTTAAACCGATATATTAGCGTGTGTGTGAGCGTTTAAACCGATATATTAGCGTGTGTGTGAGCGTTTAAACCGATATATTAGCGTGTGTGTGAGCGTTTAAACCGATATATTAGCGTGTGTGTGAGCGTTTAAACCGATATATTAGCGTGTGTGTGAGCGTTTAAACCGATATATTAGCGTGTGTGTGAGCGTTTAAACCGATATATTAGCGTGTGTGTGAGCGTTTAAACCGATATATTAGCGTGTGTGTGAGCGTTTAAACCGATATATTAGCGTGTGTGTGAGCGTTTAAACCGATATATTAGCGTGTGTGTGAGCGTTTAAACCGATATATTAGCGTGTGTGTGAGCGTTTAAACCGATATATTAGCGTGTGTGTGAGCGTTTAAACCGTTATATTAGCGTGTGTGTGAGCGTTTAAACCGATATATTAGCGTGTGTGTGAGCGTTTAAACCGATATATTAGCGTGTGTGTGAGCGTTTAAACCGATATATTAGCGTGTGTGTGAGCGTTTAAACCGATATATTAGCGTGTGTGTGAGCGTTTAAACCGATATATTAGCGTGTGTGTGAGCGTTTAAACCAATATATTAGCGTGTGTGTGAGCGTTTAAACCGATATATTAGCGTGTGTGTGAGCGTTTAAACCGTTATATTAGCGTGTGTGTGAGCGTTTAAACCGATATATTAGCGTGTGTGTGAGCGTTTAAACCGATATATTAGCGTGTGTGTGAGCGTTTAAACCGATATATTAGCGTGTGTGTGAGCGTTTAAACCGATATATTAGCGTGTGTGTGAGCGTTTAAACCGATATATTAGCGTGTGTGTGAGCGTTTAAACCAATATATTAGCGTGTGTGTGAGCGTTTAAACCTGTATGTTAGCCTGTAAAATGCAATCAATAACTTCTTTGTAATGTGATTTTCTTTTGTTTCTGTGCTGTCTGGTTTAAAAGCAATGCAGCATTGTCTCAAAAATGCCTAAAATTAATATAAATGATCAAAAAATTCTGAGATTTCGTTTTTTTAATATATAAATATAATTAAGCAATATCCAGTGTTGCCACAGTTACTTTGAAAAAGTAATCTGATTACTGATTACTCCTTTAAAAAGTAACGATTACTTGATTTTAAAAGTAACTAAGTAAGATTACAAGTTACTTTATTAGTTACATTCAGCAGTTGCCGCCTCAACACAGAAATGACGACCCTTTTTGCCAACTCTCACTTTATTGGAAGTACATTTTAACAGTAACGCAGTTGAAATAAAAAAATATTTCCTGAAAAAATACTCTTCCCGAGATGCAAGAAGAAAGCAAAAATATTTATTTTTTTATTTTTTATTAGGGAAAATGACTAAAATTGTAACTCTCAGTGACTTGGATCAATTACTTTAATCTGATTACTGGTTTGGAAATAGTAACGCGTTAGATTACTCGCTAATGGAAAAAAGTCGTCAGATTAGAGTAACGCGTTACTGGCATCACTGGCAATATCATATAAGAGCAATAGAGCTGTTTTCAGGAACATAAGCCTGATTGCAAATGATACTGGAAACGTTCAATAAACAAGAAGTTAATATATACAATAAAACACACATTTTAAAACGTGTCTTTGCTAATTGGGCAACATTTCGTTATTAAATGAATCAGATGCTTTGAACAAATCAGTTGAATAAATGATTCTGTGAATGTTCAGTAATGTTAATG
>NC_090174.1:893330-948330 GCF_024679245.1 Pseudorasbora parva
TAATCAGGATCTCCAGATTAATGTGATTTGATGAAGTTTAATCAGAGATCTCCAGATTAATGTGATTTGATGAAGTTTAATCAGAGATCTCCAGATTAATGTGATTTGATGAAGTTTAATCAGAGATCTCCAGATTAATGTGATTTGATGAAGTTTAATCAGAGATCTCCAGATTAATGTGATTTGATGAAGTTTAATCAGAGATCTCCAGATTAATGTGATTTGATGAAGTTTAATCAGAGATCTCCAGATTAATGTGATTTGATGAAGTTTAATCAGAGATCTCCAGATTAATGTGATTTGATGAAGTTTAATCAGAGATCTCCAGATTAATGTGATTTGATGAAGTTTAATCAGAGATCTCCAGATTAATGTGATTTGATGAAGTTTAATCAGAGATCTCCAGATTAATGTGATTTGATGAAGTTTAATCAGAGATCTCCAGATTAATGTGATTTGATGAAGTTTAATCAGAGATCTCCAGATTAATGTGATTTGATGAAGTTTAATCAGAGATCTCCAGATTAATGTGATTTGATGAAGTTTAATCAGAGATCTCCAGATTAATGTGATTTGATGAAGTTTAATCAGAGATCTCCAGATTAATGTGATTTGATGAAGTTTAATCAGAGATCTCCAGATTAATGTGATTTGATGAAGTTTAATCAGAGATCTCCAGATTAATGTGATTTGATGAAGTTTAATCAGAGATCTCCAGATTAATGTGATTTGATGAAGTTTAATCAGAGATCTCCAGATTAATGTGATTTGATGAAGTTTAAACAGAGATCTCCAGATTAATGTGATTTGATGAAGTTTAATCAGAGATCTCCAGATTAATGTGATTTGATGAAGTTTAATCAGGGATCTCCAGATTAATGTGATTTGATGAAGTTTAATCAGAGATCTCCAGATTAATGTGATTTGATGAAGTTTAATCAGAGATCTCCAGATTAATGTGATTTGATGAAGTTTAATCAGAGATCTCCAGATGAATGTGATTTGATGAAGTTTAATCAGAGATCTCCAGATTAATGTGATTTGATGAAGTTTAAACAGAGATCTCCAGATTAATGTGATTTGATGAAGTTTAATCAGGGATCTCCAGATTAATGTGATTTGATGAAGTTTAATCAGAGATCTCCAGATTAATGTGATTTGATGAAGTTTAATCAGAGATCTCCAGATTAATGTGATTTGATGAAGTTTAATCAGAGATCTCCAGATTAATGTGATTTGATGAAGTTTAAACAGAGATCTCCAGATTAATGTGATTTGATGAAGTTTAATCAGATCTCCAGATTAATGTGATTTGATGAAGTTTAATCACAGATCTCCAGATTAATGTGATTTGATGAAGTTTAATCAGAGATCTCCAGATTAATGTGATTTGATGAAGTTTAATCAGAGATCTCCAGATTAATGTGATTTGATGAAGTTTAATCAGATATCTCCAGATTAATGTGATTTGATGAAGTTTAATCAGAGATCTCCAGATTAATGTGATTTGATGAAGTTTAAACAGAGATCTCCAGATTAATGTGATTTGATGAAGTTTAAACAGAGATCTCCAGATTAATGTGATTTGATGAAGTTTAATCACAGATCTCCAGATTAATGTGATTTGATGAAGTTTAATCAGGGATCTCCAGATTAATGTGATTTGATGAAGTTTAATCAGGGATCTCCAGATTAATGTGATTTGATGAAGTTTAATCAGAGATCTCCAGATTAATGTGATTTGATGAAGTTTAATCAGAGATCTCCAGATTAATGTGATTTGATGAAGTTTAATCAGAGATCTCCAGATTAATGTGATTTGATGAAGTTTAATCAGGGATCTCCAGATTAATGTGATTTGATGAAGTTTAATCAGAGATCTCCAGATTAATGTGATTTGATGAAGTTTAATCAGAGATCTCCAGATTAATGTGATTTGATGAAGTTTAATCAGAGATCTCCAGATTAATGTGATTTGATGAAGTTTAATCAGGGATCTCCAGATTAATGTGATTTGATGAAGTTTAATCAGGGATCTCCAGATTAATGTGATTTGATGAAGTTTAATCAGAGATCTCCAGATTAATGTGATTTGATGAAGTTTAATCAGAGATCTCCAGATTAATGTGATTTGATGAAGTTTAAACAGAGATCTCCAGATTAATGTGATTTGATGAAGTTTAATCAGAGATCTCCAGATTAATGTGATTTGATGAAGTTTAATCAGGGATCTCCAGATTAATGTGATTTGATGAAGTTTAATCAGGGATCTCCAGATTAATGTGATTTGATGAAGTTTAATCAGAGATCTCCAGATTAATGTGATTTGATGAAGTTTAATCAGAGATCTCCAGATTAATGTGATTTGATGAAGTTTAATCAGAGATCTCCAGATTAATGTGATTTGATGAAGTTTAATCAGGGATCTCCAGATTAATGTGATTTGATGAAGTTTAATCAGGGATCTCCAGATTAATGTGATTTGATGAAGTTTAATCACAGATCTCCAGATTAATGTGATTTGATGAAGTTTAATCAGAGATCTCCAGATTAATGTGATTTGATGAAGTTTAATCAGAGATCTCCAGATTAATGTGATTTGATGAAGTTTAATCAGAGATCTCCAGATTAATGTGATTTGATGAAGTTTAATCAGAGATCTCCAGATTAATGTGATTTGATGAAGTTTAATCAGAGATCTCCAGATTAATGTGATTTGATGAAGTTTAATCAGAAATCTCCAGATTAATGTGATTTGATGAAGTTTAATCAGAGATCTCCATATTAATGTGATTTGATGAAGTTTAAACAGAGATCTCCAGATTAATGTGATTTGATGAAGTTTAATCACAGATCTCCAGATTAATGTGATTTGATGAAGTTTAATCAGAGATCCCCAGATTAATGTGATTTGATGAAGTTTAATCACAGATCTCCAGATTAATGTGATTTGATGAAGTTTAATCAGAGATCTCCAGATTAATGTGATTTGATGAAGTTTAATCAGAAATCTCCAGATTAATGTGATTTGATGAAGTTTAATCAGAGATCTCCATATTAATGTGATTTGATGAAGTTTAAACAGAGATCTCCAGATTAATGTGATTTGATGAAGTTTAATCAGAGATCTCCAGATTAATGTGATTTGATGAAGTTTAATCAGAGATCTCCAGATTAATGTGATTTGATGAAGTTTAATCAGATCTCCAGATTAATGTGATTTGATGAAGTTTAATCAGAGATCTCCAGATTAATGTGATTTGATGAAGTTTAATCAGGGATCTCCAGATTAATGTGATTTGATGAAGTTTAATCAGAGATCTCCAGATTAATGTGATTTGATGAAGTTTAATCAGAGATCTCCAGATTAATGTGATTTGATGAAGTTTAATCAGGGATCTCCAGATTAATGTGATTTGATGAAGTTTAATCAGAGATCTCCAGATTAATGTGATTTGATGAAGTTTAATCAGAGATCTCCAGATTAATGTGATTTGATGAAGTTTAATCAGAGATCTCCAGATTAATGTGATTTGATGAAGTTTAATCAGAGATCTCCAGATTAATGTGATTTGATGAAGTTTAATCAGAGATCTCCAGATTAATGTGATTTGATGAAGTTTAATCAGAGATCTCCAGATTAATGTGATTTGATGAAGTTTAATCAGAGATCTCCAGATTAATGTGATTTGATGAAGTTTAATCAGAGATCTCCAGATTAATGTGATTTGATGAAGTTTAATCAGAGATCTCCAGATTAATGTGATTTGATGAAGTTTAATCAGAGATCTCCAGATTAATGTGATTTGATGAAGTTTAATCAGAGATCTCCAGATTAATGTGATTTGATGAAGTTTAATCAGAGATCTCCAGATGAATGTGATTTGATGAAGTTTAATCAGAGATCTCCAGATTAATGTGATTTGATGAAGTTTAAACAGAGATCTCCAGATTAATGTGATTTGATGAAGTTTAATCAGGGATCTCCAGATTAATGTGATTTGATGAAGTTTAATCAGAGATCTCCAGATTAATGTGATTTGATGAAGTTTAATCAGAGATCTCCAGATTAATGTGATTTGATGAAGTTTAATCAGAGATCTCCAGATTAATGTGATTTGATGAAGTTTAAACAGAGATCTCCAGATTAATGTGATTTGATGAAGTTTAATCAGATCTCCAGATTAATGTGATTTGATGAAGTTTAATCACAGATCTCCAGATTAATGTGATTTGATGAAGTTTAATCAGAGATCTCCAGATTAATGTGATTTGATGAAGTTTAATCAGAGATCTCCAGATTAATGTGATTTGATGAAGTTTAATCAGATATCTCCAGATTAATGTGATTTGATGAAGTTTAATCAGAGATCTCCAGATTAATGTGATTTGATGAAGTTTAAACAGAGATCTCCAGATTAATGTGATTTGATGAAGTTTAAACAGAGATCTCCAGATTAATGTGATTTGATGAAGTTTAATCACAGATCTCCAGATTAATGTGATTTGATGAAGTTTAATCAGGGATCTCCAGATTAATGTGATTTGATGAAGTTTAATCAGGGATCTCCAGATTAATGTGATTTGATGAAGTTTAATCAGAGATCTCCAGATTAATGTGATTTGATGAAGTTTAATCAGAGATCTCCAGATTAATGTGATTTGATGAAGTTTAATCAGAGATCTCCAGATTAATGTGATTTGATGAAGTTTAATCAGGGATCTCCAGATTAATGTGATTTGATGAAGTTTAATCAGAGATCTCCAGATTAATGTGATTTGATGAAGTTTAATCAGAGATCTCCAGATTAATGTGATTTGATGAAGTTTAATCAGAGATCTCCAGATTAATGTGATTTGATGAAGTTTAATCAGGGATCTCCAGATTAATGTGATTTGATGAAGTTTAATCAGGGATCTCCAGATTAATGTGATTTGATGAAGTTTAATCAGAGATCTCCAGATTAATGTGATTTGATGAAGTTTAATCAGAGATCTCCAGATTAATGTGATTTGATGAAGTTTAAACAGAGATCTCCAGATTAATGTGATTTGATGAAGTTTAATCAGAGATCTCCAGATTAATGTGATTTGATGAAGTTTAATCAGGGATCTCCAGATTAATGTGATTTGATGAAGTTTAATCAGGGATCTCCAGATTAATGTGATTTGATGAAGTTTAATCAGAGATCTCCAGATTAATGTGATTTGATGAAGTTTAATCAGAGATCTCCAGATTAATGTGATTTGATGAAGTTTAATCAGAGATCTCCAGATTAATGTGATTTGATGAAGTTTAATCAGGGATCTCCAGATTAATGTGATTTGATGAAGTTTAATCAGGGATCTCCAGATTAATGTGATTTGATGAAGTTTAATCACAGATCTCCAGATTAATGTGATTTGATGAAGTTTAATCAGAGATCTCCAGATTAATGTGATTTGATGAAGTTTAATCAGAGATCTCCAGATTAATGTGATTTGATGAAGTTTAATCAGAGATCTCCAGATTAATGTGATTTGATGAAGTTTAATCAGAAATCTCCAGATTAATGTGATTTGATGAAGTTTAATCAGAGATCTCCATATTAATGTGATTTGATGAAGTTTAAACAGAGATCTCCAGATTAATGTGATTTGATGAAGTTTAATCACAGATCTCCAGATTAATGTGATTTGATGAAGTTTAATCAGAGATCCCCAGATTAATGTGATTTGATGAAGTTTAATCACAGATCTCCAGATTAATGTGATTTGATGAAGTTTAATCAGAGATCTCCAGATTAATGTGATTTGATGAAGTTTAATCAGAAATCTCCAGATTAATGTGATTTGATGAAGTTTAATCAGAGATCTCCATATTAATGTGATTTGATGAAGTTTAAACAGAGATCTCCAGATTAATGTGATTTGATGAAGTTTAATCAGAGATCTCCAGATTAATGTGATTTGATGAAGTTTAATCAGAGATCTCCAGATTAATGTGATTTGATGAAGTTTAATCAGATCTCCAGATTAATGTGATTTGATGAAGTTTAATCAGAGATCTCCAGATTAATGTGATTTGATGAAGTTTAATCAGGGATCTCCAGATTAATGTGATTTGATGAAGTTTAATCAGAGATCTCCAGATTAATGTGATTTGATGAAGTTTAATCAGAGATCTCCAGATTAATGTGATTTGATGAAGTTTAATCAGGGATCTCCAGATTAATGTGATTTGATGAAGTTTAATCAGAGATCTCCAGATTAATGTGATTTGATGAAGTTTAATCAGAGATCTCCAGATTAATGTGATTTGATGAAGTTTAATCAGAGATCTCCAGATTAATGTGATTTGATGAAGTTTAATCAGAGATCTCCAGATTAATGTGATTTGATGAAGTTTAATCAGAGATCTCCAGATTAATGTGATTTGATGAAGTTTAATCAGAGATCTCCAGATTAATGTGATTTGATGAAGTTTAATCAGAGATCTCCAGATTAATGTGATTTGATGAAGTTTAATCAGAGATCTCCAGATTAATGTGATTTGATGAAGTTTAATCAGAGATCTCCAGATTAATGTGATTTGATGAAGTTTAATCAGAGATCTCCAGATTAATGTGATTTGATGAAGTTTAATCAGAGATCTCCAGATTAATGTGATTTGATGAAGTTTAATCAGAGATCTCCAGATTAATGTGATTTGATGAAGTTTAATCAGAGATCTCCAGATTAATGTGATTTGATGAAGTTTAATCAGAGATCTCCAGATTAATGTGATTTGATGAAGTTTAATCAGATCTCCAGATTAATGTGATTTGATGAAGTTTAATCAGAGATCTCCAGATTAATGTGATTTGATGAAGTTTAATCAGAGATCTCCAGATTAATGTGATTTGATGAAGTTTAATCAGAGATCTCCAGATTAATGTGATTTGATGAAGTTTAATCAGAGATCACCAGATTAATGTGATTTGATGAAGTTTAATCACAGATCTCCAGATTAATGTGATTTGATGAAGTTTAATCAGAGATCACCAGATTAATGTGATTTGATGAAGTTTAATCAGAGATCTCCAGATTAATGTGATTTGATGAAGTTTAATCAGATCTCCAGATTAATGTGATTTGATGAAGTTTAATCAGAGATCTCCAGATTAATGTGATTTGATGAAGTTTAATCAGAGATCTCCAGATTAATGTGATTTGATGAAGTTTAATCAGAGATCTCCAGATTAATGTGATTTGATGAAGTTTAAAGAGAGGTTAATGTGAAAATTCTACATTAATCTGGCAATCTCTATTAATCATTCCGCGCATCTCTAAAACCGGATAACGGTAATGTTTTACGGTGGACTTTTTGTTCAAATGCACCATTTTGCAAAAGAAGGTGTGCTATTGCTCGGATTAGGTTTACATTTTTGGGGGCTTTTTTTTTATGTATGAATCCACAAGAAGGACTTGCTGAATTTAGAGAGTAACCCGCTGTGTGTTGATCAGCATAGATCAGGTAAAGTTGAGTCTCTGATGATCGTTTGGATGATGCAAAATGGCAAAACATGAACCTTTGACCTCTGATGTGCATTCGGACACACCCGAACAAGAATTAGACTTTAAAAACAAGATGCTTTAGGCTTTAATAAGAGCGGGTTATTGGCCCTATATGTGTATAACACATCGGTTAATTTATAATTCTTCTTTGATTGTCGATATGGGTTAGTGTTATCAAGCTCATTTTCACAGAAACTTTCTCCCAGTAAACCATAAACTGACCATAAACTGGCCTTTAATATTTAAAGTCACCTTTAGGCATCCTCGCATACATATAACTGTGCATTAAACAACACATCTCACACACTCACACACACACACACACACACATGACGGAGTGTTCTGGGCGTGTAAAGCATCATCACTGGAGTATCCTGACAGGATAACAGGCTTTAATCCCGCGGTAAACTCTCCTTCACCTCCTCGCTCAGTCCTCCTCAGGTCTGCGGCCCTCTCCTCGGGCGCATTTACTCGGCGCTTCTGTGTGTGTGTGTGTGTGTGTGTGTGTGTGTGTGTGTGTGTGTGTGTGTGTGTGTGTGTGTGTGTGTGTGTGTGTGTGTGTGTGTGTGTGTGTATGTGTGTGTGTGTGTGTGTGTGTGTGTGTGTGTGTGTGTGTGTGTGTGTGTGTGTGTGTGTGTGTGTGTGTGTGTTTATCTGAAAACACAGCACTTTGTTCTGCGAAGGCATGCATATGAATGCATGAAATGAAAGAGCCTTCAGAGGAATATCGAGATAAGAGAATGGACTGCGCGTGACCTGTCGTATTCTCTCCTCAAGCCTTTAATGTGGTCTAGAGTCTAAAGTTTAATATTAACGCGCGCATTAATGATGAAATATGCGCCGTGTTCTTCTGCCACGCGCGCCATATGGCGAAGGCCGAGCCCCGCGTGTCATAAACGAGCGGTTCGGGCGGTTCTGTGTGTGTTAAAGCTGTGAGAACAACATGAAGTGTGTGAAGATTAAGTGACCCTGCTGAGAGTCGGGCTATTCCCGCGGAGAAGAGCCAATAAACACACACACACACACACACACACACACACACACACACACACACACACACACACACACACTGCCCCTAAACCTACCCATCACAGGAAACATTCTGCATTTTTACTTTCTCATAAAAACTCCTCCTGTGTGATTTATAAGCCTTTTGTAAAGTGGGGCCATGGGTAATGTCCTCATATTTCACCCTCTCCTGTAATACCTGTGTCATACCCATGGCATTATACACATTTGTGTCTTCATGTGTCACAAAAACAGTCACACACACACACACACACACACGGGCTGGACATTACAGCGGTAAAAACCCAGCCTAATCTCATCCAGACGATTCTTTTATTTTTAGTATTATTTTTATTTATTAAAGAAAGGCATTGATCCGATTCAGTCAGTAATAATAATAATATTAATAATAATAATAATAATAATAAAAGCCTAGATAAAACCCAGTCATTATTATTATTATTATCATTATTTATTAATAAAAGGCATTGATCAAATCCAGACAATAACAATAATAATGATACAATTAACAGATAAAGCCCAGTCATAATAATAATAATAATAATATTAATAATAATAATAATTATTATTATTATTATTTAATATGTATTATTATTATTATTATTATTATTATTATTATTATTATTATTATTATTTAATATGTATTATTATTATTATTATTATGTATTAATAAAATGCATTGATCAAATCCAGTCATTAATAATAATAATAGCCTAGATAAAACTCAGTCATTACTATTATTAGGCTATTATTTATTAATTAAATGCATTGATCAAATTCTGTGAATAGTAGTAGTAATAATAATAATAGGCCTAATAGCCTAATAATAATAATAAAATCAACAGATAAGACCCAGTCATTATTATTAGGATTGTTTGTCGGAGGTAAAGTGCAGTGATGGATCCGGTATTAGTTACCCACAGAGAAAGGGGTGCCAAAATTGTACCTTTAGGCAGTGCCCTTAAAGGGACATCTCTGTACCCTTTTTACTCCTAAAAGGTGCATATAGTACCTTTGAGTACAAATGCGTAAAAATGGTACAAAGTTGTCCTTTTAACACACTCTACTTTTAGAGTAGGCCTATACACTCTAAAAAATACTGGACTAAAAACAACCCAAGTGGGGTTGAAAATGGACTAACCCAGCAATTGGGTTGTTTTAAACCCAGCGATTGGGTTGTCTTAAGCAACATTTAACCCAACCGCTGGGTTAAAACAACCCAATTGCTGGTTTAGTCCATTTTCAACCCAGCTTGGGTTGTTTTTAACCCAGCATTTTTTAGAGTCTACTGCCTCAGCGACAATATGTTGTATCCCTACAGGTAGGCTACAATATTGACACCCTTTTCTCTGTGT
Source organism: Pseudorasbora parva (assembly GCF_024679245.1). Classification (NCBI taxonomy): domain Eukaryota; kingdom Metazoa; phylum Chordata; class Actinopteri; order Cypriniformes; family Gobionidae; genus Pseudorasbora; species Pseudorasbora parva. Next base: position 903,251 of record NC_090174.1, read on the forward strand.
GTATGATAAAACCGCAGATTATAGCAAATCAAGAGTCCAATTGTGTGTGAACGATCGCCGCGGGAGGCGCATCTAATCACCGATGAATGAGAACGACACATATTTCCGTGAACGCTCGGTGCTGTTGTGTTCTGGAAGCGGTCTCTCCGGTAATCATCCATCCGTGCCGGTTTGGGCCAACCCCCGGTGCAAACGGCCCCGCCCCTAAATCCGCCGACCAATGGCGAGGCGCGTCCGGTGCGCGTGAGAGCCGCGGGGATAAAGCCTCCGCGGGCCCGTCCGCCGCTCTTACGGGAGAGTCCCACACACACACACACACACACACACACACACTCGGAACATGTGCCATTAGAACCGGCACTGTGGCGCTGGATACGAGCCGTCGGATATTCACTCGCGTTTCTTCTCCACAAGGTAAAGCATGCGCTATTATATATATCTGTGCGTTATTATCTGTGCGTTATTATCTGTGCGTTATTAATCGAGCTGTAAACTTATTGATACCTCCAGATTGTTCAGCCGGTAACTTCTGTAAAAAAATAATAATAATCCCATAATCTACATAACGCGCACCAGAACAAGCCAAACCTCCGAGTGATGCTTAAACTCGCAATAATAACTCTCCGGGATAATAAACACATTCAGTATTCATATTAAATCATAAATATAACAATAGCCGCAACTGTCAGGTTCACCATAAATGTCCTTTTGCAGGGAATAAAACTATCCAGGCAGGAATATTGACCTCATATGGACTAAAAGATTAAGCCGACACTTGGACATTAAACCCGGACAGCCAGACTTCTCGGAGAATGTCCAACACGACTGGGCGAGGTAAAATAATAAAAATAATAATAATAATAATCCATATAGCGCTTTACAGATCACGTGTGCCGCTATTTATTATTTAATCATAATAATGATCATCATTGAGTTATTCAAGAAAATATTCAGCGGATATCGTTTATCTTGTTTGTTTATTTTACAAATAGCTACTGTCAGAACGATATTTACAATCGAATCTAATGGACTGGTTTGGCATTTTATGATCGGAAGAATTTATAATCTGATCTAAAATAACAATAACAATCCCATAACTCGCATTCATGAGTCTTAAATCTTCTGCTATTCATTTGAAGAGCCTATGATTATTTTTATTTTCTGAATATGATAGGCTATGCTTTATCTGAATATGATATAATGTGATATGTTTTATCTGAATATGATGCCTATATTTTATCTGATATATGATGGTATAATATGATATATGTATTATCTAAATATGATATATGTTTTATCTGAATATTATATATGTTTTATCAGAATATGATATAATATGATATGTTTTATCTGAATATGATATATGTTTTATCAGAATATGATATAATATGATATGTTTTATCTGAATATGATATATGTTTTATCAGAATATGATATAATATGATATATGTTTTATCAGAATATGATATAATATGATATATGTATTATCTAAATATGATATATGTTTTATCTGAATATTATATATGTATTATCTGAATATGATATAATATGATATGTTTTATCTGAATATGATATAATATGATATATGTATTATCTGAATATGATATAATATGATATATGTTTTATCTGAATATGATATATGTTTTAATAGGCCTCGTTAGTCTTTCCTCGCACAGATATTGACTTCCGTTTAGAGAGAAAACATCAGTGATATATAATGATATATAAAGCACACACACACACACACACACACACACACACTGGTTGATATTGACCCATTATTCCCGCCTGTACGGAGAGAGACATGTTCCGTTTCTGTGTTTTTTCTTCCGCTTTGCTCTTCTTATAGTTTTATCATTAGCGCTAATATTAATATCGTTTAACGGGTTAGAATGTGATTTAAATTACAGCAGCACTTACAGCACGTGTGTGTCGGAGGTTTTATCCCTAAAATTTCGCTCTAATTTCCACATTATTGTTTCTCCCTTTGTACACGTTTCCATATATTTGAAGAAATGTACAATTTATATTAATTCTGTACTCATTCGTTCATCGCTTATTATTGTCGGAATTTGAGTTTTGGGAATTTTCTTTTCCTCTTATTGCGACCTGAAGGAAATCATTCATTTGATGAAATTGCGTGTCCATAATGATTATCTAAAGTCTGCAGCACAACAGGCGAAAATCATAACAGGTAAAAAATCATAACAGGTAAAAAATCATAACAGGCGAAAATCATAACAGGTAAAAAATCATAACAGGTAAAAATCGCGTCTGTACAATTTAAGCAATCAGTTAAAATCATTTTGTAATTGATTCAGTTTGCGCTTCAGTTTTTTTGAAGTCAGGCCATGATCCAAAAGGGTCTCGTTAAAATCTCTTTTAATAAAATAATACATTTTTAAAAAGCCCGAGCCCTATAACATAACTTATTACATATTAATAAGCCATATTAGCCTACACAAACTAACACAAACTAATACAATCCACGATAGAAACAGAACAGGCTTCAAACCCCTTAACGAACCGCCATCAGGATCTGTGTGTGTGTGTGTGTGTGTGTGTGCGTGCGTGCGTGCGTGTGAGAGAGAGAGAGAGAGAGAGAGAGAGAGAAATTTGAATTTAACAACACTTTTATTACAAAAGCCTCTCCTATTCACAGTACACTCCTGCAACACAGTAGCTAGGCTATTTAAAAAAATAATTAAAATAAATAAAACACACACACACACACACACACACACACACACACACACACACACACATGTGGGTCTATGTGGTTTACTGGGACTCTCCATAGGCGTAATGGTTTTTATACTGTACAACCCGTATTTTCTATCCCCTTACACTGCCCCTAAACCTACCCATCACACACACACACACACACACACACACACACACACACACACACACACACACACACACACACACACACACACACAGCCCCTAAACCTACCCAACACACACACACACTGCCCCTAAACCTACCCAACACACACACACACACACTGCCCCTAAACCTACCCATCACAGGAAACATTCTGCATTTTTACTTTCTCAAAAAAACATCATTTAGTATGTTTTTAAGGCCATTTGAATTATGAGGACATTTGATATGTCCTCATAAACCACATTTATAGTGTAATACCCATGTAGTTATACAAATTTGTGTCCTCATAAACCACATAAACAGGCTCACACACACACACACACACACACACACACACACACACACACACACACACACACACACACACACACACACACACACCCAGGGGTTGTTTTTAGGAGTTGTAATGAGACTTTCTCTGGAGAGTTTATTTTGGGGTACAAATATATGATGAAGAATATATTTGTTTGATAACTTCTGAATTTTGTTCTAGGCCAAACAAAACTGGCCATTTATACAAAAAGAAAATAGAACAAAATGTAAATCAGAACTTAGCAGTGTTGCTTTCTAACCCGGTGAAGTCAGGAGTTATGGCTGATGTCTATTAGAAGTCTGTTGATGATTTATTTGAATAAACATCATTTGAGGCTCTGTGCTCTGTTTTCAGGAGGAATGATTTCTTGCGCATATTTTGTAAGAAATTAAATATTTTTTATTTTTTTTAATTATTTTTTTAAATAGCCTAGCTACTGTGTTGCAGGAGTGTACTGGGAATAGGAGAGGCTTTTGTAATAAAAGTGTTGTTAAATTCAAAATCTCTCTCTCTCTCTCTCTCTCTCTCTCTCTCTCTCTCTCTCTCTCTCTCTCTCTCTCTCTCTCTCTCTCTCTCTCTCTCTCTCTCTCTCTCTCTCTCTCTCTCTCTCTCTCTCTCTCTCTCTCTCTCTCTCTCTCTCTCTCTCTCTCTCTCTCTCTCTCTCTCTCTGTGTGTGTGTGTGTGTGTGTATCCTCCTGGGGTTTCTCTGCTTTAATATCCTGTCGCTCGCTGACTCTTGGCGAGGAGAGTTTGACACACTCCGCTAACACCGTTAATAGCGCCGTTTGATGTGCAAATGAAAGAGCGAAAGGCCAGAAGAGCTGAACGGGTTAAAGCCACTGGAGCAGCGCGCCTGAAACACGACACACGGACGGACCTTAAAATACGACGCTTTTCATTTAATGTTCCAGGCGCTAAAAAACGCTGGGTTCAAAACAACCCAAAGTTGGGTTGAAAATGGACAAACCCAGCGATTGGGTTGTTTTGAACCCAGCGTTTTTATAGTGTGATTACTTATTACTGAACGACTGAACATCATATTTTTAATAATTAAATAATTTAACAAGTACACTTGTTTTACATGTACATCCCAGTGAAATAAAATACATTAAAATAATGTTCTTTCTCTCATTTTGAATTGTTTTAGAGTTTTATATTTATATTTAAATATTTATGCATATAATGCATATTTATGTTTCATGAATATTTAACACAAAAATGTTAAATGGGGGCTAAAATGGATCATAGCAGTATTATGCAGTATTATGACTTGTATATCTGAGCAGAGCTATGGTTATAGTTAGGGATACACTCACCTAAAGGATTATTAGTAGGGATGTCCTGATGTGATTTCAGACTCGATTAATCGACGTTACTATAAGGACTCGGATTTATATTTATATTCTCATTAATTTTGTAACGCATCAATAGTTATGCGGTGGCACAGAGTTAGACCCTTTTAACTCCACACAGAAACAGCAATGAGTGCGGCATGACATCACTTTTTGTTGTACATTATTGGTTTAAACCAAGCCTGCAGTGCCCCTCTCAGAAACTGAAGTCTCCGCGCCTCCATCGCCCCCTAGTGGCCGGTCCCAGTATAGCCACACCTCCCGGTTTTCTAATGGACGCGAGGCAAACTAAACAAAAAATTACACTTCAAATATTTTTCCCCAAAGTTAGTTTATGTCATTGTAGGCAGTTATCATCACTATGATTTCATTTCAAGTGTTCGTTTTTTAAATAAGATTAGTTTTAGTTAGTTATCTGATGCTATAAAAACGGGTGCATGATGTCATGATTGACAGCTGAGATCGACATCTTCTCTGAGTGAAGTTGTCACTGAGGCACTAACAGACTTTTTTCAGGATTTTGGGGAGTAGATTGGAGCTTTAGCTTTAATTTCGACATTTCCATAACTGTTTATTTCACACCAACATAATTAATTATTCTGCATCTGTGAGAGCGTGGGCGGGCTTTTGATATCGCCGTTGTACTTCCTGCTCTCTACTGCACAACTCCAGTCCCGGACTTTTTTCATATTTACTGTTGCACTAAAATCCAAAAGTGACAAATTTATGTTATTACTTGATTGTTCAAGCTACCTTACAGAAGTGCTGTGTTTGTTAACAGAGTTGTTGAATTTTAAAATAAGGTGAATTAAATAACAAATAAGAAACATCCTGGATCGTTTTGTTTTTTTGCTCTTCTTTATTCTTTTTTTTTTTTTTATGTAGGCTATTATAGAAGTATCGGATCGTGACTCAGTATCGGCAAATACTCAAAAGCAAATGACTCGGACTCAGACTCGAGGGCAAAAAAACATGATCGGGACGTCCCTAATTATTAGGAGCACACACTAATCCTGTGTTTGACCCTTTCTCCTTACGAACTGCCTTAATTCTGCGTGGCATTGATCAACAAGCTGCTGAAAGCATTCTTTAGAAATGTCGGCCCATATTGATAGGAGAGCATCTTGCAGTTGATGGAGATTTGTGGGATGCACATCCAGGGCACGAAGCTCCCGTTCCACCACATCCCAAAGATGCTCTATTGGGTTGAGATCTGGGGACTGTGGCGGCCATTTTAGTACAGTCAACTCATTGGCATGTTCAAGAAACCAATCTGAAATGATTGGAGCTTTGTGACATGGTGCATTATCCTGCTGGAAGTAGCCATCAGAGGATGGGCACATGGTGGTCATAAAGGGATGGACATGGTCAGAAACAATGCTCAGGTAGGCTGTGGCATTTAAACGATGCCCAATTGGCACTAAGGGGCCTAAAGTGTGCCAAGAAAACATCCCCCACACCATTACACCACCACCACCAGCCTGCACAGTGGGAACAAGGCATGATGGGTCCATGTTCTCATTCTGTTTACGCCAAATTCTGACTCTACCATCTGAATGTCTCAACAGAAATCGAGACTCATCAGACCAGGCAACATTTCTCCAGTCTTCAACTGGCCAATTTTGGTGAGCTTGTGCAAATTGTCGCCTCTTTTTCCTGTTTGTAGTGGAGATGAGTGGTACCCGGTGGTGGTACAAGGTGGTGTGGGTTGTGGCTTCACAAATGCTTTGCTGCATACCTCGGTTGTAGCGAGTGGTTATTTCAGTCAAAGTTGCTCTTCCATCAGCTTGAATCAGTCGGCCCATTCTCCTCTGACCTCGAGCATCAACAAGGCATTTTCTCCCACAGGACTGCTGCATACTGGATGCTCTTCTCTTTTCACACCATTCTTTGTAAACCCTAGAAATGGTTGTGTGTGAAAATCCCAGTAACTGAGCAGATTGTGAAATACTCAGACCGGCCCGTCTGGCACCAACAACCATGCCACGCTCAATACCCCCTAACCACACCCCTAAATGCACTGAAGCAACTGCCATGGGATTGGTTGATTATAGTTAGGGATATATTTATAGTTATAGTTAGGAATATAGTTATAGTTAGGGATATAGTTATAGTTATAGTTATAGTTATAGTTATAGTCATAGTTAGGGATATAGTTATAGTTATAGTTATAGTCATAGTTAGGGATATAGTTATAGTTATAAATATAGTTATAGTTATAGTTATAGTTAGGGATATAGTTATAGTTATAGTCATAGTTAGGGATATAGTTATAGTTATAGTTAGGGATATAGTTACAGTTATAGTTAGGGATATAGTTATAGTTATAGTTATAGTTATAGTTAGGGATATAGTTACAGTTATAGTTAGGGAAATAGTTAGGGATATAGTTATAGTTATAGTTAGGGATATAGTTATAGTTATAGTTAGGGATATAGTTATAGTTAGGGTTATAGTTATAGTTATAGTTATAGTTATGGATATAGTTACAGTTATAGTTAGGGAAATAGTTAGGGATATAGTTATAGTTATAGTTAGGGATATAGTTATAGTTATAGTTATAGTTAGGGATATAGTTATAGTTAGGGATATAGTTATAGTTAGGGATATAGTTATAGTTATAGTTAGGGATATAGTTATAGTTAGGGATATAGTTATAGTTATAGTTAGGGATATAGTTATAGTTATAGTTAGGGTTATAGTTATAGTTAGGGATATAGTTATAGTTATAGTTAGGGATATAGTTATAGTTATAGTTATAGTTAGGGATATAGTTATAGTTAGGGATATAGTTATAGTTATAGTTAGGGATATAGTTATAGTTAGGGATATAGTTATAGTTAGGGATATAGTTATAGTTAGGGTTATAGTTATAGTTATAGTTAGGGATATAGTTATAGTTAGGGATATAGTTATAGTTAGGGATATAGTTATAGTTATAGTTAGGGATATAGTTATAGTTAGGGATATAGTTATAGTTATAGTTAGGGATATAGTTATAGTTAGGGATATAGTTATAGTTATAGTTATAGTTATAGTTATAGTTAGGGACAGTTATAGTTAGGGATATAGTTATAGTTAGGGATATAGTTATAGTTAGGGTTATAGTTATAGTTATAGTTATAGTTATAGTTATAGTTATAGTTATAGTTAGGGACAGTTATAGTTAGGGATATAGTTATAGTTAGGGATATAGTTATAGTTAGGGTTATAGTTATAGTTATAGTTAGGGATATAGTTATAGTTAGGGATATAGTTATAGTTAGGGTTATAGTTATAGTTATAGTTAGGGATATAGTTATAGTTATAGTAAGGGATATAGTTATAGTTAGGGATATAGTTATAGTTAGGGATATAGTTATAGTTATAGTTAGGGATATAGTTATAGTTAGGGATATAGTTATGGTTAGGGTTATAGTTATAGTTATAGTTATAGTTATAGTTAGGGATATAGTTATAGTTAGGGATATAGTTATGGTTAGGTTATAGTTATAGTTATAGTTATAGTTATAGTTAGGGATATAGTTATAGTTAGGGGTATAGTTAGGGTTATAGTTAGGGACATAGTTATAGTTAGGGATATAGTTATAGTTAGGGATATAGTTATAGTTAGGGATATAGTTATAGTTAGGGATATAGTTATTGTTAGGGATATAGTTATGGTTATGGTTATAGTTATAGTTATAGTTATAGTTATAGTTAGGGATATAGTTATAGTTAGGGATATAGTTATGGTTAGGTTATAGTTATAGTTATAGTTATAGTTAGGGATATAGTTATAGTTAGGGATATAGTTATAGTTAGGGATATAGTTATAGTTAGGGATATAGTTATTGTTAGGGATATAGTTATGGTTATGGTTATAGTTATAGTTATAGTTATAGTTAGGGATATAGTTATAGTTAGGGATATAGTTATGGTTAGGTTATAGTTATAGTTATAGTTATAGTTAGGGATATAGTTATAGTTATAGTTAGGGTTATAGTTAGGGTTATAGTTAGGGACATAGTTATAGTTAGGGATATAGTTATAGCTATAGTTAGGGATATAGTTATAGTTATAGTTAGGGATATAGTTATAGTTATAGTTAGGGATATAGTTATAGTTATAGTTAGGGATATAGTTATAGTTATAGTTAGGGATATAGTTATAGTTATAGTTAGGGATATAGTTATAGTTATAGTTAGGGATATAGTTATAGTTATAGTTAGGGATATAGTTATAGTTATAGTTAGGGATATAGTTATAGTTATAGTTAGGGATATAGTTATAGTTATAGTTAGGGATATAGTTATAGCTATAGTTAGGGATATAGTTATAGTTATAGTTAGGGATATAGTTATAGTTATAGTTAGGGATATAGTTATAGTTATAGTTAGGGATATAGTTATAGCTATAGTTAGGGATATAGTTATAGTTATAGTTAGGGATATAGTTATAGTTATAGTTAGGGATATAGTTATAGCTATAGTTAGGGATATAGTTATAGTTATAGTTAGGGATATAGTTATAGTTATAGTTAGGGATATAGTTATAGTTATAGTTAGGGATATAGTTATAGTTAGGGTTAAGTTATGGTTATGGTTATAGTTATAGTTATAGTTTGTGTTATAGTTATAGTTAGGGATATAGTTATAGTTATAGTTAGGGATATAGTTATAGTTTGGGTTATAGTTATAGTTAGGGATATAGTTATAGTTTGTGTTATAGTTATAGTTAGGGATATAGTTATAGTTATAGTTAGGGATATAGTTATAGTTTGGGTTATAGTTATAGTTAGGGATATAGTTATAGTTTGGGTTATAGTTATAGTTAGGGATATAGTTATAGTTTGGGTTATAGTTATAGTTAGGGATATAGTTATAGTTATAGTTAGGGATATAGGTATATTTATAGTTATGGTTAATAAAGCCGAGTATCTTGCGCTACAGTGTGTCATGAGGAAGCAGAAGCTGTGGATGAACAGGATCTGAGGGAGGGAATGGCTGTTTTTGGGACACAGAAATGATCCGGAGACGACACTGGGAATTGTGTAGACATCACAGCGGGCTATGAAATGATCCTTGGAGTGGAACGGTTTCAAAAGCGTTTGGCAATGAGCGAGATGAAGTGTGATCTCAGAGCTCAGTCGGTGTGGTGTTAATGTGGTAATGTCCTTCCGCCCCCAGGTCATGGGGGTCTTAATCAACTAGGTGGCATGTTTGTGAACGGCCGGCCGCTCCCGGAGGTCATCCGGCAGAGGATCGTGGACATGGCCCATCAGGGCGTACGGCCCTGCGATATCTCACGGCAACTGAGGGTCAGTCACGGCTGCGTCAGCAAGATCCTGGGCAGGTAAAGAGTCCTGGAACACACACACACACACACGCACGCACGCACACGTTTTTTTTTTATTTTTTATGTGGGGGCATTCCATAGGTGTAATGGTTTTTATACTGTATAAACCATATTTTCTATCCCCTTACACTGCCCTACCCATTAAACACACACACACACTGCAAAAATGCATTTCTTGCTTAGTATTTTTGTCTTGTTTCTAGTCCAAATATCTAAAAAATATAACCTTAAGAAAAATTGACTAGAGAAGTAAAACTTATTGTCTTGTTTTGGGGGGAAAATAACTCAAAATGAAGAGAGTTTTTGCTTAAAATAAGATAAGTAATCTGCCAATGGTGTAAGAAAAATAATTTTTTTTTTCTGTTTGAATTAAGATTATTTTTCTCACCCCATTGACAGATTATTTAGCTTATTTTAAGCAAAAACTCTCTTCATTTTGAGTTATTTTTCCCAAAACAACACAATTAGTTTTGCTTATCTAGTAAATACTTCTTGTTTTAAGATTTTTTAGATGTTTGGACTAGAAACAAGACACAAATACTAAGTAAGAACACACACACACACACACACACACACACACACAAACAAACACACACTCTGCCCCTACATCACAGGAAACATTCTGCATTTTTACTTTCTCATAAAAACTCCTCCTGTGTGATTTATAAGCCTTTTGTAAAGTGGGGCCATGGGTAATGTCCTCATATTTCACCCTCTCCTGTAATACCTGTGTCATACCCATGGCATTATACACATTTGTGTCCTATTATGTCACAAAAACAAGCACACACACACGCGCGCACGCACACACTGCCCCTAAACCTAACCATCACACACACACACATAGACACACACACCTTTCAGCACATCTGATGTTCTCTTGTAATGGGAAGATTAGAATAAGAAAATGAAGCTTGTTTCTAAATAAACTCCTGATATGACATTACACCTGATTTGATGACCCACAGCTGGAGTAGATCAAATCTAGCAGAAATAAATAAATCGCACAGGTACACATGAGTCTTGTGTTAATGGTCATTTCTCCTTCAGGTACTATGAGACGGGCAGCATTAAACCCGGAGTCATTGGAGGCTCAAAGCCAAAGGTTGCGACTCCAAAAGTGGTGGAGAAGATTGCGGAGTACAAGAGGCAGAATCCCACCATGTTTGCGTGGGAGATCCGGGATCGATTATTGGCTGAGGGAGTGTGTGACGGAGACACGGTGCCTAGTGTCAGCTCCATTAACAGGTACCTGACCTCTGACCCCACGGACAAACGCTCCACGGATCCCAGAATGTGAAAAACTTTGCTCAAAAAAATACGACTCTATAGGTCGTTTTTCAACACTGAAAAAAATGCTCTTCATAATTTAGTATTTTTAACTTGTTTCCAGACCAAATATCTAAATATTCTTACATCAAGATGCATTTACTAGATAAGTAAAATTACATAAGATATTTTTGCTTGTTTTCTTGAAAATAATATCAAAATGAAGTGAGTTTTTGCTTAAAACAGGCAAAATGATCTGCCAATGGGGTGAGAAAATAATCTTATGGGTCGTATTTCATGAGTTAAAATACTGTTGATTGGAGAACTTTCTCAAGACTCACTTAATTTGGATTTTATTTTTAAGAAAACAAGGAAAAATATCTTATGTTGTTTTACTGATCTAGTAAATGCATTTTGATTTGAGAATTGTTATTTAAACTAGAAACAAGAAAAAATTACTACACAACTTTAGTAAACACTCCTACAGGTCGTATTTCATGAGTTAAAATATTGTCGATAGGAGCACAACTTTAGTAAACGCTCCTATGGGTCGTATTTCATGAGTTAAAATATTGTCGATAGGGGCACAACTTTAGTAAACGCTCCTATGGGTCGTATTTCATGAGTTAAAATATTGTCAATAGGAGCACAACTTTAGTAAACGCTCCTATGGGCCGTATTTCATGAGTTAAAATATTGTCAATAGGAGCACAACTTTAGTACACGCTCCTATGGGTCGTATTTCATGAGTTAAAATATTGTGGATAGGAGCACAACTTTAGTAAACGCTCCTATGGGTCGTATTTCATGAGTTAAAATATTGTCGATAGGAGCACAACTTTAGTAAACGCTCCTATGGGTCGTATTTCATGAGTTAAAATATTGTCGATAGGAGCACAACTTTAGTAAACGCTCCTATGGGTCGTATTTCATGAGTTAAAATATTGTCGATAGGAGCACAACTTTAGTAAACGCTCCTACGGGTCGTATTTCATGCGTTAAAATATTGTCGATAGGAGCACAACTTTAGAAAACGCTCCTACGGGTCGTATTTCATGAGTTAAAATATTGTCGATAGGAGCACAACTTTAGTAAACGCTCCTATGGGTCGTATTTCATGAGTTAAAATATTGTCAATAGGAGCACAACTTTAGTAAACGCTCCTATGGGTCGTATTTCATGAGTTAAATATTGTCGATAGGAGCACAACTTTAGTAAACGCTCCTATGGGCCGTATTTCATGAGTTAAAATATTGTCGATAGGGGCACAACTTTAGTAAACGTTCCTATGGGTCGTATTTCATGAGTTAAAATATTGTCAATAGGAGCACAACTTTAGTAAACGCTCCTATGGGTCGTATTTCATGAGTTAAAATATTGTCAATAGGAGCACAACTTTAGTAAACGCTCCTATGGGCCGTATTTCATGAGTTAAAATATTGTCGATAGGGGCACAACTTTAGTAACCGCTCCTATGGGTCGTATTTCATGAGTTAAAATATTGTCGATGGGAGCACAACTTTAGTAACCGCTCCTATGGGTCGTATTTCATGAGTTAAAATATTGTCGATAGGAGCACAACTTTAGTAAACGCTCCTATGGGTCGTATTTCATGAGTTAAAATATTGTCGATAGGAGCACAACTTTAGTAAACGCTCCTATGGGTCATATTTCATGAGTTAAAATATTGTCGATAGGGGCACAACTTTAGTAAACGTTCCTATGGGTCGTATTTCATGAGTTAAATATTGTCGATAGGAGCACAACTTTAGTAAACGCTCCTATGGGTCGTATTTCATGAATTAAAATATTTTCGATAGGAGCACAACTTTAGTAAACGCTCCTATGGGTCGTATTTCATGTGTTAAAATATTGTCGATAGGAGCACAACTTTAGTAAACGCTCCTATGGGTCGTATTTCATGAGTTAAAATATTGTCGATAGGAGCACAACTTTAGTAAACGCTCCTATGGGTCGTATTTCATGAGTTAAAATATTGTCGATAGGAGCACAACTTTAGTAAACGCTCCTATGGGTCGTATTTCATGAGTTAAAATATTGTCGATAGGAGCACAACTTTAGTAAACGCTCCTATGGGTCGTATTTCATGAGTTAAAATATTGTCGATAGGAGCACAACTTTAGTAAACGCTCCTACGGGTCGTATTTCATGCGTTAAAATATTGTCGATAGGAGCACAACTTTAGTAAACGCTCCTACGGGTCGTATTTCATGAGTTAAAATATTGTCCATAGGGGCACAACTTTAGTAAACGCTCCTATGGGTCGTATTTCATGAGTTAAAATATTGTCGATAGGAGCACAACTTTAGTAAACGCTCCTATGGGTCGTATTTCATGAGTTAAAATATTGTCGATAGGAGCACAACTTTAGTAAACGCTCCTATGGGTCGTATTTCATGAGTTAAAATATTGTCGATAGGAGCACAACTTTAGTAAACGCTCCTATGGGTCGTATTTCATGAGTTAAAATATTGTCGATAGGAGCACAACTTTAGTAAACGCTCCTATGGGTCGTATTTCATGAGTTAAAATATTGTCAGTAGGAGCACAACTTTAGTAAACGCTCCTATGGGTCGTATTTCATGAGTTAAAATATTGTCGATAGGAGCACAACTTTAGTAAACGCTCCTGCGGGTCGTATTTCATGAGTTAAAATATTGTCGATAGGAGCACAACTTTAGTAAACGCTCCTATGGGTCGTATTTCAAGAGTTAAAATATTGTCCATAGGGGCACAACTTTAGTAAACGCTCCTACTGTAGCTCCCTGGCTTAATAACGGATTGTATCTTTGACTGAGTATTCCCCAACTTTATTGCAGTCGTCGTTGGACATCAAACATTGCCGTCGTACATCGGGAAATCCCCCCCGTAAGAGCTTTGTACAAACAAAACATCAAATTATTAAACCATAAAACAAACATACATCAAAACAAACTCAAAACATACTACATTACAAACAAACAACCTTGACACAAAGAAACGAAGTCAAAACATATGGATAATAAATAAAGAAGTCAAAGACCATACCTTGTTCTCCATTTAAACCAGAAGCTAAAACTCCTTGCACCGTAACCGTATAATGCTACGACCTCATGCGGCTAGGCCTCGTTCCATAATGAACTGTGTGAACAACACTCAATATATCCGCATCCTTGACTCTCAACAGAATGTCAAAATAAAAGACCTTTGTTATCTGACAAATGAAACCAAAGAAAAACTAGAAAACAAATACACAAATAAATCATTTAAAGAAATATGAAAAAAAAAATAATAATAATAATAATAATAAAAAATAAAGCTAACAATACAAAACAAATTATTAACACTCCCACCAAATTACAAGTGCAAACATCGCACCAAATGTACAAGCACGAATAATTTTCCTTTGTCCTCTTTTTTTTCTTTTATACTTTCTATTTTTTTTCTCCCTTTTTTTTCACTTTTATGACCACAAAAGAAACATTAAAATTTAGAAATACAAGTTTAGAAATATTAAAATAATCATTGACCTTACAATGTAAACCTTTCAATGAAAAAAAAAAAAAAAAAAAATCCTAATGTCCCTCCATTAATAAAACAAGTTTTTGCACTGGTCTTTCAATTATGGATGGTTTGCTAAGACGCTTGCCCTTACTGTTAAGCTTTGAATCCCCTAGAAGAATCTTGGCCCTTCTCACAAGCCCGTCACTGCTAACAAAACATCCTTTATCCTGCCAAGCCTCCATTCGTTTCTAGGCACTTCCTCTTCCTTGACGATAACAATATCATTAACTTGAAGATTCCTCCTAGTCATGTTCCACTTCTGCCGGGCAGCTATATTCGCAAGATACTCTTTCCGCCAGCGACTCCAAAATTGTTCTGCTAGGTACTGCACATGCCTCCATCTCTTCCGTGCAAACACATCCTCACGGACGAAGTTTCCTGGTGGAGGCAAAGCAGCAGTCGTTTTTAACGTGAGCAGATGATTCGGAGTAATCGGTGTTAGACTCTGGGGATCAGTCAGGCAATCCACGCTAAGTGGTCTACTATTTACAATGGCCATTGCTTCATACAAGAAAGCTCGCAAAGAGGAATCATTCAGCCTCCCTGGATGAAGTGCAAGGGTCGCATTCAGCACAGATCTTACAGTTCGAACTTGTCGTTCCCACACACCACCAACATGACTTGCATGTGGTGCATTCATAAGGAACTCACACTGCTTCTCCGATAGGAAGGTTGTCACTCTCTCTACATCCATCTCCTTAAGTGCATCCTTCAACTCATTTTTTGCACCAACAAAGTTACTTCCTTGATCGGATCTTATCTGTTGCACAGTACCTCTCACGGCAATAAAACAACGCAGAGCATTGATGAACGAATCTGTGGTCATGTCAGTAAGCATCTCAATGTGTATGGCACGGGAACTAAAACAAGTAAAGAGAAGGCCGTATCTTTTATGAATGCTTCTACCCTGCTTAATAAGAAATGGGCCAAAACAGTCCATACCAGTATATGTAAACGGAGATGATGGAACCACTCTTTCCAAGGGGAAATCCGCCATTCTCTGCTCTTCAACAGGTCGCCTGTGCTTTCGACAAATAACACAACTCCTAATGCAAGATGCTACAATTCTGTTGATTCCTGGGATCCAAAAGCCATTAGATCGAACCTCATTTATAGTAAATCCTTTCCCTTGGTGTGCAACTTTGTTATGAAAGTGAGCAACAATCATTTCCGTGATATAATGATTCTTAGGAATTATTATTGGATGCTTCACAGAGTCTGGAAAGGTTGAACGGTGAAGTCTACCTCCCACCCTCAGCATACCGTCTTTATCCATAAAAGGATCAAGAGGGTACAAGGCGCTGCAAGATGAGACACTTTTCCCACCCATTATTTCCTTCAGCTCATCCTTGTAGGAACTGGACGGTGCATATCTTCGTGGTACATCTATTTTCCGCAGATCATTTAAATCTTGTCTCCATCGCTCCCACCTTAGATTGAGCGCATCTGGTAGAGGATCATCCCATCCACTGCCACGCTTACACACTTCCTGTAATGTTCTCTTTCCTCTCAACAGAACAGGCACGATGAGTCCTAAGGGATCATAGACAGAAGCAACAGTAGACAATATGCCTCGCCGAGTAGCAGGCTGATTTTTCAACTGAACCTTAAACTTGAAACAGTCGGATTCTCTTTCCCATTGTATGCCAAGAGTTCTTTCTAGGGGTAGCTCATCAAACGCAAGATCAAAGTTCCCCACATTCAAGATCCTTTCCGAAGTGGGAATGCCGTCCAGTACTGCTTTGCTGTTTGATACAAATTTATGGAGCCGTAGGCCACCCATAGCACAGAGCTTCCTTGCCTCATCTGCAACCTTAATGGCTTCTTCTGCATTCTCTACACTGATCACTCCGTCATCTACATAGAAGTTTTTGATCACAAATTGTGAACCAAAGGGATACAAATTGCTGTTTTCAGTTGCAAGATGTTTCAAACCATAATTCGCACACCCTGAGGATGAGGTTGCGCCAAAGAGATGAACTTTCATGCGAAACTCACTGGCGGGTTGGTTAAGATTTCCATCCTTCCACCAAAGGAAGCGCAAGAAGTCTCGATCAGACTCGTCTACATGAAACTGATGATACATCTTCTCTATGTCACACATAAGAGCAATAGGATGTTGACGAAATCTAATTAAGATGCCATTTAGATTATTTATTAAATCAGGACCTTGTAGCAAATTGTCGTTCAAGGAAAAGCCTTCATACCTTGCAGAACAATCGAACACTACACGCAGCTTGTCGACCTTCTTTGGATGGAAGACACCATGATGAGGTAAGTACCATGTTTCTCCCTCCTTGCCACTGTTGTGCACTTCCTCAGCATCTCCCCTCTGAAAGATCTCATTCATGAATTCACTATAACGTTCCTTATAGCACTCATCCTTTAGCATCTTTCTTTTGAGATGATTGAGTCTAATTATAGCACATTGTTTGTTGCTTGGGAAATTGGGTCTCACCTTAAATGGAAGCGGCATTTGATAATGGCCGTGAACATTCCTCCGTATGCCTTCCTTTAATTTCTCAAGAAAAAGAATGTCATCCTGAGACACCTTTGCACCCTCTTCCTCTGTGTCCTTAAACTCACTCTCAAGGACACGGATCACATCACCTGGTGTGATAGAAGGAAGCTCCTTAACCGTAGTGCGATGACATAGTCTACTGATTCCAGGCAGATTAGAATGTGGTGAAGAACAACCTACTATGCTCCATCCCAAGTCTGTTCGAATGGCGTAGGGATCGTCATCTCCTCCTGTTATTACTTCTCGGGGAGTCATCGACCTTGAACAATTGTAGCCTATTAAAAGAGCAACATCACAGTCTTGCAACGGTGGCACCTTGTCTGCAATGACCGTAAGATGCTTCCACTTTTTAGCGACATCACAAGTAGGAATGTGGTTACGATTAACTGGTATGCAGTCCTTGGTGTAAGTAGGTGGCAAGTCAATATAATTACCAGACTCGTATGCTCTGACTCGAAGTCCTGACACTCTGTCACTCTGCAGAACAGTATCCTTTCCAAGCATGGTGGTGAGCTTTAATTGCACTGGAAACGCTGTTGCCTGTAAAGCGTCACACACTTCTTTGTCAATAAATGTGGTATCACTCTGTGAATCCAAAAGTGCATACACCAGTTTCTCACAGCTTGGATTCTGCCTTGTGGACACCCAAACAGGTACAACCATTGAAGTATACAAACTTTGGTCCTCTCCATTTACACTTAAGGCCACTACATTCATCACATCATTAGGATTACTATGAGACTGAGCAGCAGGCAGTGAAGTCTTAATTGCCTTTACAAAGTTCTCATCATGCAGACTAGTTGGATGTCTCCTCTTACACACACTACAAGTGAGACGGCAGCGACATTCCTTAGCGCTGTGGCCGGACTTGAGACATCCGTAGCAAAGCCTCTTTTCCTGGACACATTTCCGTCGCTCCTCCAATGGTCTGCTGAGAAAACTGAAACAGTTGTCAAGTTGATGGTTACCTTTCTGACAAAGCACACAGAGAATTTTGTTCACTGGTTTGGCAACCTTTTGACTCTCTGTGTTCATTTGAGTACTGAAAACTCTTACTCTGTTTCTATTGGCCTCTTTCAGGTTTGCTTTTTCAATTAGGGGTTCTGCGGCACGAAGAGTGTGAAAGGAGGTAACTGGATTACAAGCAACCTCTGCTTCAGTGGACACAAATGCAGCAAATTTTTTAAAAGAGGGATACTCATGATTTTCAGAAAGAGATTGTGTGACTAGACGATTCCATCTACTAATTGCCCAATCGGGTAATTTCAACACAAGTTTCTGATTTTCTTGATAATCATTTAAAATTTGAAGGCCTTTGACATGTGGCATGGCACCCTGGCATGCATTTAAAAAGTCAGAAAAAGCCTGAAGACCAATGGCATCCTTTGGATGAATTCTAGGCCAGCTAGCCAGCCTTTCTCTAAATGCCTTTTGAATCACAAATGGTTGGCCGTAACGATTGTTCAGTCTGCACCATGCATCTTGATAGGCTTCGTCATCTGTTCTGAAGAAAGTTCCTTCTAAAGCTTTTCTAGCAAAACCACTCACATATTTCTTGAGATAAAACATCTTATCAGCAGAAGAAATGTTGTTCTTGTCAATAAGAGCCATAAAGCATTGTTTAAACTCAATGAAATGAATGGGGTCACCCGTGAAGACAGGAGGTTCTGGTACTGGCAACTTGCTCATAGCCATGCCTTCATGAAATGCTTGAACAAGAAGCGATGTGTCAGTCGCTGTTGCTTGAACTGTCGCCCTCCCGACTTCATAACACACTCTTTGAGACGTTTCTTGCTTTGCCATCCCTTCTTGAGGGAGATCAGACTCCAGACCGTTCATGCGACTACAATCTTTGGGTGAATTAGTCTTTTCTCTCTCAACCTCTTGACTATAGATTTCTAACTTAGCCTGAGCTGCTTTTAGATCCTTTCGCGCTTGAATTTGCTCCAGTTCCTTCAATTCACCATCGAGAACTCTTTTATGCTGTTCTTCTAATTGGTTTATCTTTTCCTTTTGCTTTGTTTCTTCTAGCAAAACATTATACTCAGCTTGCTTGGCTGCTACTTCCGCTGCAGCATCTACTCGCTTGACTTCTAAGCTTGACGTGACAGAGGGATGACCAGAGTAATTACTAGTTTTCTGACTGACTTTTGAAACCGTTGAACCAAAAATTGAGTGGGCATACTGATGGTCTAATAAGGTGCGAAGACGGCTCCTCTCCCTTACATCATCAAAATCTCCATCCACCCCTGATATTCTCTCATAAACAATTTTAACAATGTCAGCTGTTACCGCTTCACATGCATCCAGTTTTCTCCTCATTTCAATAGCAGGTGAGACATGCTCTCTAAAATCACCATAAGCATTTAAAACTTTGTTTTTGGCTACCTCCAAAGTATCGACCAAGATGGCTAACTGCGTTTGTAAGGCGTCTGATTTAAGATGCTCACGTGCACTACGAGCTTCTAATTTCCATTGATTATATAGAGACTCAAGCCTTTTCTCTTTCTTTTGTAGCTCTTCTTGCTGATATGCTATCATTTTTTCAGTAGGAACGTGCGTGCGCCTTGAACGGCGCGCACTCTCACTTTGAGTTTCTACATGAGCATCAATTTGCCTATCTGCCTCTTTTGTACCTGCATCTGACTTTGACATTTTCTCTTGGATTTACGTTTCACTAAAACATTTCACTAACATTTCACATTAAAATTACATTTTCACCATTTTAACATTCAAGTTGATTTAATAACATGTCCAGCAAATTCACCTTCATCACATTCGCTGAAACATTAACCCTTGAATGCGAAACTGCACTTTTCAACACACTGTAGTCCATAAATAGACAAATTAGTCAAAGCAACGTTCATAGCCCTTTAAATCAGGGACAAACGAGAAGAGTCTCTTCATAATCAATTTCTTTGTCTTTAGTACTCACTGCGAGCCGTCAAACAACTTGGAACAGATAATTTGCCTTGGCCAGTTCATTAGATCGGTCCGGTTGCTCATAAAGCCATCCGCAGAAGCGTTGCTTGAAACTTGATCCGTTAAGCATGCAAACACACGGTCCCCGACGAGCGCGTCAACGCCAACACTCCTTTATCAGCCGTTCCTTGGCGCGACACAGCGGATCGATGATGGCAAGCTCTTACTGTAGCTCCCTGGCTTAATAACGGATTGTATCTTTGACTGAGTATTCCCCAACTTTATTGCAGTCGTCGTTGGACATCAAACATTGCCGTCGTACATCGGGAAATCCCCCCCGTAAGAGCTTTGTACAAACAAAACATCAAATTATTAAACCATAAAACAAACATACATCAAAACAAACTCAAAACATACTACATTACAAACAAACAACCTTGACACAAAGAAACGAAGTCAAAACATATGGATAATAAATAAAGAAGTCAAAGACCATACCTTGTTCTCCATTTAAACCAGAAGCTAAAACTCCTTGCACCGTAACCGTATAATGCTACGACCTCATGCGGCTAGGCCTCGTTCCATAATGAACTGTGTGAACAACACTCAATATATCCGCATCCTTGACTCTCAACAGAATGTCAAAATAAAAGACCTTTGTTATCTGACAAATGAAACCAAAGAAAAACTAGAAAACAAATACACAAATAAATCATTTAAAGAAATATGAAAAAAAAATAATAATAATAATAATAATAAAAAATAAAGCTAACAATACAAAACAAATTATTAACACCTACGGGTCGTATTTCATGAGTTAAAATATTGTCGATAGGAGCACAACTTTAGTAAACGCTCCTATGGGTCGTATTTCATGAGTTAAAATATTGTCGATAGGAGCACAACTTTAGTAAACGCTCCTATGGGTCGTATTTCATGAGTTAAAATATTGTCAGTAGGAGCACAACTTTAGTAAACGCTCCTATGGGTCGTATTTCATGAGTTAAAATATTGTCGATAGGAGCACAACTTTAGTAAACGCTCCTACGGATCGTATTTCATGAGTTAAAATATTGTCGATAGGAGCACAACTTTAGTAAACGCTCCTATGGGTCGTATTTCATGAGTTAAAATATTGTCGATAGCGGCACAACTTTAGTAAACGCTCCTATGGGTCGTATTTCATGAGTTAAAATATTGTCAGTAGGAGCACAACTTTAGTAAACGCTCCTATGGGTCGTATTTCATGAGTTAAAATATTGTCGATAGGAGCACAACTTTAGTAAACGCTCCTATGGGTCGTATTTCATGAGTTAAAATATTGTCAGTAGGAGCACAACTTTAGTAAACGCTCCTATGGGTCGTATTTCATGAGTTAAAATATTGTCGATAGGAGCACAACTTTAGTAAACGCTCCTACGGATCGTATTTCATGAGTTAAAATATTGTCGATAGGAGCACAACTTTAGTAAACGCTCCTATGGGTCGTATTTCATGAGTTAAAATATTGTCGATAGCGGCACAACTTTAGTAAACGCTCCTATGGGTCGTATTTCATGAGTTAAAATATTGTCCATAGGGGCACAACTTTAGTAAACGCTCCTACGGGTCGTATTTCATGAGTTAAAATATTGTCAGTAGGAGCACAACTTTAGTAAACGCTCCTATGGGTCGTATTTCATGAGTTAAAATATTGTCGATAGGAGCACAACTTTAGTAAACGCTCCTATGGGTCGTATTTCATGAGTTAAAATATTGTCGATGGGAGCACAACTTTAGTAAACGCTCCTATGGGTCGTATTTCAAGAGTTAAAATATTGTCGATAGGGGCACAACTTTAGTAAACGCTCCTACGGGTCGTATTTCATGAGTTAAAATATTGTCGATAGGAGCACAACTTTAGTAAACGCTCCTACGGGTCGTATTTCAAGAGTTAAAATATTGTCGATAGGAGCACAACTTTAGTAAACGCTCCTACGGGTCGTATTTCATGAGTTAAAATATTGTCGATAGGAGCACAACTTTAGTAAACGCTCCTACGGGTCGTATTTCATGAGTTAAAATATTGTCAGTAGGAGCACAACTTTAGTAAATGCTCCTATGGGTCGTATTTCATGAGTTAAAATATTGTCGATAGGAGCACAACTTTAGTAAACGCTCCTATGGGTCGTATTTCAAGAGTTAAAATATTGTCGATAGGAGCACAACTTTAGTAAACGCTCCTATGGGTCGTATTTCAAGAGTTAAAATATTGTCGATAGGAGCACAACTTTAGTAAACGCCCCTATGGGTCGTATTTCAAGAGTTAAAATATTGTCGATAGGGGCACAACTTTAGTAAACGCTCCTATGGGTCGTATTTCATGAGTTAAAATATTGTCGATAGGGGCACAACTTTAGTAAACGCTCCTATGGGTCGTATTTCATGAGTTAAAATATTGTCGATAGGAGCACAACTTTAGTAAACGCTCCTATGGGTCGTATTTCAAGAGTTAAAATATTGTCGATAGGAGCACAACTTTAGTAAACGCTCCTATGGGTCATATTTCAAGAGTTAAAATATTGTCGATAGGGGCACAACTTTAGTAAACGCTCCTACGGGTCGTATTTCATGCGTTAAAATATTGTCGATAGGAGCACAACTTTAGTACACACTCCTACGGGTCGTATTTCATGAGTTAAAATATTGTCGATAGGAGCACAACTTTAGTAAACGCTCCTATGGGTCGTATTTCATGAGTTAAAATATTGTCGATAGGGCCACAACTTTAGTAAACGCTCCTATGGGTCGTATTTCATGAGTTAAAATATTGTCGAAAGGAGCACAACTTTAGTAAACGCTCCTATGGGTCGTATTTCATGAGTTAAATATTGTCGATAGGAGCACAACTTTAGTAAACGCTCCTACGGGTCGTATTTCATGAGTTAAAATATTGTCGATAGGGGCACAACTTTAGTAAACGCTCCTACGGGTCGTATTTCATGAGTTAAAATATTGTCGATAGGGGCACAACTTTAGTAAAGGCTCCTATGGGTCGTATTTCATGAGTTAAAATATTGTCGATAGGAGCACAACTTTAGTAAACGCTCCTACGGGTCGTATTTCATGAGTTAAAATATTGTCGATAGGAGCACAACTTTAGTAAACGCTCCTATGGGTCGTATTTCATGAGTTAAAATATTGTCGATAGGAGCACAACTTTAGTAAACGCTCCTATGGGTCGAATTTCATGAGTTAAATATTGTCGATAGGAGCACAACTTTAGTAAACGCTCCTACGGGTCGTATTTCATGAGTTAAAATATTGTCGATAGGAGCACAACTTTAGTAAACGCTCCTATGGGTCGTATTTCATGAGTTAAAATATTGTCGATAGGAGCACAACTTTAGTAAACGCTCCTATGGGTCGTATTTCATGAGTTAAATATTGTCGATAGGAGCACAACTTTAGTAAACGCTCCTATGGGTCGTATTTCATGAGTTAAATATTGTCGATAGGAGCACAACTTTAGTAAACGCTCCTATGGGTCGTATTTCATGAGTTAAATATTGTCGATAGGAGCACAACTTTAGTAAACGCTCCTACGGGTCGTATTTCATGAGTTAAAATATTGTCGATAGGGGCACAACTTTAGTAAACGCTCCTATGGGCCGTATTTCATGAGTTAAAATATTGTCGATAGGAGCACAACTTTAGTAAACGCTCCTATGGGTCGTATTTCATGAGTTAAAATATTGTCGATAGGAGCACAACTTTAGTAAACGCTCCTACGGGTCGTATTTCATGAGTTAAAATATTGTCGATAGGAGCACAACTTTAGTAAACGCTCCTATGGGTCGTATTTCATGAGTTAAATATTGTCGATAGGAGCACAACTTTAGTAAACGCTCCTATGGGTCGTATTTCATGAGTTAAAATATTGTCGATAGGAGCACAACTTTAGTAAACGCTCCTATGGGTCGTATTTCATGAGTTAAAATATTGTCGATAGGGGCACAACTTTAGTAAACGCTCCTATGGGTCGTATTTCATGAGTTAAAATATTGTCGATGGGAGCACAACTTTAGTAAACGCTCCTATGGGTCGTATTTCATGAGTTAAAATATTGTCGATGGGAGCACAACTTTAGTAAACGCTCCTATGGGTCGTATTTCAAGAGTTAAAATATTGTCCATAGGGGCACAACTTTAGTAAACGCTCCTACGGGTCGTATTTCATGAGTTAAAATATTGTCGATAGGAGCACAACTTTAGTAAACGCTCCTACGGGTCGTATTTCAAGAGTTAAAATATTGTCGATAGGAGCACAACTTTAGTAAACGCTCCTACGGGTCGTATTTCATGAGTTAAAATATTGTCGATAGGAGCACAACTTTAGTAAACGCTCCGACGGGTCGTATTTCATGAGTTAAAATATTGTCGATAGGAGCACAACTTTAGTAAACGCTCCTACGGGTCGTATTTCAAGAGTTAAAATATTGTCGATAGGGGCACAACTTTAGTAAACGCTCCTATGGGTCATATTTCATGAGTTAAAATATTGTCGATAGAAGTGTAACTTTAGTAAACGCTTCTATGGGTCGTATTTCATGAGTTAAAATATTGTCGATAGAAGTGTAACTTTAGTAAACGCTTCTATGGGTCGTATTTCATGAGTTAAAATATTGTCGATAGAAGTGTAACTTTAGTAAACGCTTCTATGGGTCGTATTTCATGAGTTAAAATATTGTCGATAGGGGCTCAACTTTAGTAAACGCTCCTATGGGTCGTATTTCATGAGTTAAAATATTGTCGATAGGAGCACAACTTTAGTAAACGCTCCTATGGGTCGTATTTCATGAGTTAAAATATTGTCGATAGGAGCACAACTTTAGTAAACGCTCCTATGGGTCGTATTTCATGAGTTAAAATATTGTCGATAGGAGCACAACTTTAGTAAACGCTCCTATGGGTCGTATTTCATGAGTTAAAATATTGTCGATAGGAGCACAACTTTAATAAACGCTCCTATGGGTCGTATTTCATGAGTTAAAATATTGTCGATAGGAGCACAACTTTAGTAAACGCTCCTATGGGTCGTATTTCATGAGTTAAAATATTGTCGATAGGGGCACAACTTTAGTAAACGCTCCTATGGGTCGTATTTCATGAGTTAAAATATTGTCGATAGGGGCACAACTTTAGTAAACGCTCCTATGGGTCGTATTTCATGAGTTAAAAAATTGTCGATAGGGGCACAACTTTAGTAAACGCTCCTATGGGTCGTATTTCATGAGTTTAAATATTTTCGATACGGGCACAACTTGCGATAGGGGCACAACTTTAGTAAATGCTCCTGTGGGTCGTATTTTAAGGAAGTGACAGACCTATATAGGCGTGTTGGTTGGAGGGCATGTTGAAAAATTCCTTGTTTTTTCCTCTTGCAGGATTATTCGCACAAAGGTCCAGCAGCCGTTCAACCTTCCTCTGGACAGTAAAGGCCTCAGTCCTGGACACACACTGAGTAAGAACATCCTCTGATAACTTCCAGTGTGTCCCAGTTTATCCCAAAGGTTTATAATGGCGTCTGTGTGATTGTTCCCAGTTCCCAGTTCAGCCGTGACTCCTCCAGAATCGCCTCATTCGGACTCACTGGGATCCACTTACTCCATCAGTGGCCTACTGGGAATCCCACAGACCAGCGGAGAGGGCAAGAGGAGCCACGACGACAGTGAGTCCTCAGAGTGTGTGTGTGTGTGTTTGCGAGTGAGTGTGAGTGTGTGATTAGTAAATATCCTCTGCACAGGTGATCAGGAGAGCTGTCGGCTCAGTGTGGACTCTCAGGGCAGCGGCGGCTCAGCTCAGAAACAGCCGAGGACCGAACACTTCCCGTCCCAGCTGGACTTCTACAGCACCGACTCCTTCAGCCACAGCACAGCCGGGAAAACTGAGCAGGTACACACACACACACATACACACACACTTTTGTTTTTCTGACATATGGGGACATTACATTGGCGTAATGGTTTTTATACTGTACAACCCGTATTTTCTATCTCCTTACACTGCCCCTAAACCTACCCATCACACACACACACACACACACACCGCCCCTAAACCTACCCATCACACACACACACACACACACACACGCACACACACACACACACACACACACACACACACACACACACACACACGCACACACACCGCCCCTAAACCTACCCATCACACACACACACCGTCCCTAAACCTACCCATCACACACACATACACACACACACACACACACACACACACACACACACACACACACACACTGTATGATTTATAAGCCTTTTGAAAAGTGGGGCCATGGGTAATGTCCTCATATTTCACCCTCTCCTGTAATACCTGTGTCATACCCATGGCATTATACACATTTGTGTCCTCATATGTCACAAAAACATGCCCACCCTCTCTCTCTCTCTCTCTCTCTCTCTCTCTCTCTCTCTCTCTCCTGCAGTCGCTCTATCCTCTCTCGCTCATCAACAGCAGTTTGGAAGATGGGAAGAGCAGCTCGGCCATCAGCCGAAACCTGGCTGCGCATCAGGGATACGCAGTGGTGGCAGGTAATAATCCATACATATCCTTTATTCTCTGCTTCAGAATATTTACAAGACTTTTGTATTACACACTTCATTTAGCAAACGGCCTGCATAACTCGTCATTCATATTTTATTGTTCTATTTATAATTTGCACCATCGTTTAGCATATGTGTGTATACTGTCTGTGATTAATGTAATCCATTTCATCGATTAACTTTCATCCATGAATTCTTCCACCTGTCTGTCAACCCGTTGCTCCGCCCCCAGAAGCTCTACAGCCCCGCCCACTCTGTCTGAAACAGGAAATTTCCCCCGAGGTGAACAGCTCAAGCCCCTCCCCCAACATCATCGCTAATCCAGCTTTCCTGGAGCTAGCGTCCATCCCGTCATCCATCGCTAACAGTTGCAGCAACGCCACTCATTTATCTCACGGCTTCAACTCATTTTCCCATCATGCCTCAATGCACGGGCAGTTCGGCAGCCCCGCCCTCATCGCAGGTACAGCTTCATGCATCGCTCACACACCCCCGGCTTTCTAATCAATCAATCAATCAATCAATCAATCAATTACACAAATGTATGAATACTTGAAAGATCCGAGTTGAGGCAAAGCAATGAGTGTATCCTAACCCTAACCCTATTCTTGGCTGTTTCAGGGAGAGAGATGACGAGCTCCATGCTTCCCGGTTATCCTCCGCACATTCCCACCGCTCAGACCGGCTTCTCCTCGTCCACCATCACCGGGATGGTCGCAGGTGAGGGAGTCAAGTCACCTTTATTTATACGCCGATTTTTACAGTGCCGATTGTTTCAAAGCAGCTTCAGAGTGTTAAAGAGGAGAATTATGGAGCAAACCTTGATTCGGCTGTACAGCCGCTCTGGTGAAAACGGTGATGTTATCAGCTTATTTCAATTGTCATATAATGTCAATGTGGGCAGATCAGTGATATTTACTTTCCTCAACTGAGCAAGATGTTAAGGGGCATGCTGAACGGTAAGGGGTGTGCTGAACGGTAAGGGGCGTGCTGTACGGTAAGGGGCGGTCTGAACGGTAAGGGGCGTGCTGAACGGTAAGGGGTGTGCTGAACGGTAAGGGGCGTGCTGAACGGTAAGGGGTGTGCTGAACGGTAAGGGGCGTGCTGTACGGTAAGGGGCGGTCTGAACGGTAAGGGGCGTGCTGAACGGTAAGGGGTGTGCTGAACGGTAAGGGGCGTGCTGAACGGTAAGGGGCGGTCTGAACGGTAAGGGGAGTGCTGAACGGTAAGGGGTGTGCTGAACGGTAAGGGGAGTGCTGAACGGTAAGGGGAGTGCTGAACGGTAAGGGGCATGCTGAGCGGTAAGGGGCGTGCTGAACGGTAAGGGGAGTGCTGAACGGTAAGGGGAGTGCTGAACGGTAAGGGGTGTGCTGAACGGTAAGGGGCGGGCTGAACGGTAAGGGGAGTGCTGAACGGTAAGGGGTGTGCTGAACGGTAAGGGGTGTGCTGAACGGTAAGGGGCGTGCTGAACGATAAGGGGCGTGCTGAACGGTAAGGGGCGTGCTGAACGGTAAGGGGCGTTCTGAACGGTAAGGGATGTGCTGAACGGTAAGGGGCGTGCTGAACGGTAAGGGGCGTGCTGAACGGTAAGGGTCGTGCTGAACGGTAAGGGGTGTGCAGAAAGATAAGGGGCGTGCTGAACGGTAAGGGGCGTGCTGAGCGGTAAGGGGCATGCTGAGCGGTAAGGGGAGTTTTGAGCGGTAAGGCGCGTGCTGAACGATAAGGGGCGTGCAGAACGGTAAGGGGCGTGCCGAACGGTAAGGGGCGTGCCGAACAGTAAGGGGCGTGCTGAACGTTAAGGGGCGTGCTGAACGTTAAGGGGCGGGCTGAACGTTAACGGGCGTGCTGAACGGTAAGGGGCGTGCTGAACGGTAAGGGGCGTGCTGAACGGTAAGGGGCGTGCCGAACGGTAAGGGGCGTGCCGAACGGTAATGGGCGTGCCGAACGGTAAGGGGCGTGCTGAACGGTAAGGGGCGGGCTGAATGGTAAGGGAAGTGCTGAACGGTAAGGGGCGTGCTGAACGGTAAGGGGCGTGCTGAACGGTAAGGGGAGTGCTGAACGGTAAGGGGCATGCTGAACGGTAAGGGGCGTGCTGAACGGTAAGGGGCGTGCTGAACGGTAAGGGGCGTGCTGAACATTAAGGGGAGTGCTGAACGGTAAGGGGCGTGCTGAACGGTAATGGGCGTGCTGAACATTAATGGGCGTGCTGAACGGTAAGGGGCGTGCTGAGCGGTAAGGAGCGTGCTGAACGGTAAGGGGCGTGCTGAACATTAATGGGCGTGCTGAACGGTAAGGGGCGTGCTGAACGGTAAGGGGCGGGCTGAACGGTAAGGGGCGTGCTGAACGGTAAGGGGCGTGCTGAACGGTAAGGGGCGTGCTGAACGGTAAGGGGCGGGCTGAACGGTAAGGGGAGTGCTGAACGGTAAGGGGCGTGCTGAACGGTAAGGGGCGTACTGAACGGTAAGGGGCGTGCTGAACGGTAAGGGGTGTGCTGAGCGGTAAGGGGCGTGCTGAACGGTAAGGGGTGTGCTGAGCGGTAAGGGGCGTGCTGAACATTAATGGGCGTGCTGAACGGTAAGGGGCGTGCTGAACGGTAAGGGGCGTGCTGAGCGGTAAGGGGCGTGCTGAACGGTAAGGGGCGTGCTGAACATTAATGGGCGTGCTGAACGGTAAGGGGTGTGCTGAGTGGTAAGGGGCGTGCTGAACATTAATGGGCGTGCTGAACGGTAAGGGGCGTGCTGAACGGTAAGGGGCGTGCTGAACGGTAAGTGGCGTGCTGAACGTTAATGGACGTGCTGAACGGTAAGGGGCGTGCTGAACGGTAAGGGGCGTGCTGAACATTAATGGGCGTGCTACACGGTAAGGGGCGTGCTGAACGGTAAGGGGCGTGCCGAACGGTAATGGGCGTGCTGAACGGTAAGGGGTGTGCTGAACGGTAAGGGGCGTGCTGAACGGTAAGGGGCGTGCTGAGCGGTAAGGGGCGTGCTGAACGGTAAGGGGCGTGCTGAACATTAATGGGCGTGCTGAACGGTAAGGGGCGTGCCGAACGGTAAGGGGCGTGCTGAGCGGTAAGGGGCTTGCTGAGCGGTAAGGGGCTTGCTGAGCGGTAAGGGGCGTGCTGAACGGTAAGGGGCGTGCTGAACATTAATGGGCGTGCTGAACGGTAAGGGGCGGGCTGAACGGTAAGGGGCGTGCTGAACATTAATGGGCGTGCTGAGCGGTAAGGGGCGTGCTGAATGGTAAGGGACGTGCTGAGCGGTAAGGGGCGTGCTGAGCGGTAAGGGGCGTGCTGAACAGTAAGGGGCGTGCTGAACGGTAAGGGGAGTGCTGAATGGTAAGGGACGTGCTGAACAGTAAGGGGCGTGCTGAACGGTAAGGGGTGTGCAGAACAGTAAGGGACGTGCTGAACAGTAAGGGGCGTGCTGAGCGGTAAGGGGCGTGCTGAGCGGTAAGGGGCGTGCTGAACGGTAAGGGGCGTGCTGAACATTAATGGGCGTGCTGAACGGTAAGGGGCGTGCTGAGCGGTAAGGGGCGTGCTGAATGGTAAGGGACGTGCTGAGCGGTAAGGGGCGTGCTGAGCGGTAAGGGGCGTGCTGAACAGTAAGGGGCGTGCTGAACGGTAATGGGCGTGCTGAACGGTAATGGGCGTGTTGAGCGGTAAGGGGCGTGCTGAGCGGTAAGGGGCGTGCTAGCTTTCGACTTCACACTGGCTATGATTACAAATGGCTTGTGCTGATAAAAACATCTGCTAAATGAAAACATGTAAACGCTTAGCGCCGCTCACACCGTCTTCAGGAAACGTTGGAGTTTTGTGATTAAACAGTGGACTCATAAATGCAGCTTCTCTGCGAGGGTGAGAACGCCGGAGGCCGGGTTAGAGATTAACAGGAGGACGGGCGGGTTAATCAGTGGCCCGTTTCAGTCACACAGCGGATCAGGATCAACACACACACGCCAGGAATGAGTGCACAATCTATATGGAAAACATATACAGAGAGAGAGAGAGAGAGAGAGAGAGAGAGAGAGAGTGAGTGAGAGAGAGAGAGTGAGAGTGTGTGTGAGAGAGAGAGAGAGAGAGAGAGAGAGAGAGAGTATCCATTAAGGAACAAACGGCAGGAGGAGTGTGAGCTCAGCAGAGACTTCTCTTCTCTTCTCTTCTCTTCTCTTCTCTCAGATGAAGTCTGCCCTGCCAAGCGCGAAATGAGAGAGAGTCTGATTTATTATTTTTCTGGTGGGCTCGCCGAGAGGAAGCGTTCATACACAATTACTCCCTGAGGGGGGAGGGGGAGGGGGGGCTCAATCCGGCTCCCATAATTACCAATTAGATATTGGAATGTTTAAAAAATAAAGCCTGGCAGAGGAAGGCATGAAAGGAGGAAGTGAGGGATGGAGAGGAGCCGTCTGACTGCATGGCTCAGTGGTTATCGTCCAGCTGCCCGCGGATTAATGCTTTACCAGCCTAACCGCCGAGTGAATGATAGACTCGGTGTGTGTGTGTGTGTGTGTGTGTGTGTGTGTGTGTGTGTGTGTGTGTGTGTGTGTGTGTGTGTGTGTCACTCGGAGTGTGTGTTTCCCTCGGAGTGTGTGTTTCACTCAGAGTGTGTGTGGAGTGTGTGTTTCACTTGGAGTGTGTGTTTCCCTCTGAGTGTTTGTTTCACTCGGAGTGTGTGTGTAGTGTGTATGTGTCACTCGGAGTGTGTGTTTCCCTCGGAGTGTTTGTTTCACTCGGGGTGTGTGTGTAGTGTGTGTGTCACTCGGAGTGTGTTTCCCTCGGAGTGTGTGTTTCACTCGGAGTGTGTGTGGAGTGTGTGTTTCACCTGGAGTGTGTGTTTCCCTCGGAGTGTTTGTTTCACTCGGAGTGTGTGTGTAGTGTGTGTGTCACTTGGAGTGTGTGTTTCACTCAGAGTGTGTGTTTCACTCAGAGTGAGTGTTTCACTCGTAGTGTGTGTCACTCGGTGTGTGTGTTTCACTCGGAGTGTGTGTGTAGCGTGTTTGTGTCACTCGGAGTGTGTGTTTCACTCGGAGTGTTTGTTTCACTCGGAGTGTGTGTTTCACTCAGAGTGTGTGTGTCACTGGGAGTGTGTGTGTCACTCGGAGTGTGAGTTTCTCTCGGAGTGAGTGTTTCACTCGTAGTGTGTGTTTCACTCGGTGTGTGTGTTTCACTTAGAGTGTGTGTTTCACTCGGAGTGTGTGTTTCACTCGGAGTGTGTCTTTCACTCGGAGTGTGTCTTTCACTCAGAGTGTGTGTGGAGTATGTGTGTTTCACTCGTTGTGTGTGTTTCACTCGGAGTGTGTGTGGAGTGTGTGTTTCACTCGGAGTGTGTGTGGAGTGTGTTTCACTCGGAGTGTGTGTTTCACTCAGAGTGTTTGTGGAGTGTGTGTTTCACTCGGTGTGTGTGTTTCACTCGAAGTGTGTGTGGAGTGTGTGTTTCACTCGGTGTGTGTGTTTCACTCGGTGTGTGTGTGGAGTGTGTGTTTCACATGGAGTGTGTTTCACTCAGAGTGTGTGTTTCACTCAGAGTGTGTGTTTCACTCGGAGTGTGTGTGGAGTGTGTCACTCGGAGTGTGTGTTTCACTCGGTGTGTGTTTCAGATGGAGTGTGTGTGGAGTGTGTGTTTCACTTGGAGTGTGTGTTTCACTCGGAGTGTGTGTTTCACTCGGATGTGTGTGTTTCACATGGAGTGTGTGTTTCACTCGGACTGTGTGTGTCACTCGGTGTGTGTGTTTTACTCAGAGTGTGTGTTTCACTTTGGAGTGTGTGTTTCACTCGGTGTGTGTGTTTCACTTAGAGTGTGTGCTTCACTCGGAGTGTGTGTTTAACTTGGAGTGTGTGTTTCAGACGCAGGTCAGCATGAGTGTGTGTTTCACTTGGAGTGTGTGTGTCACTCGGTGTGTGTGTTTCACTCGGAGTGTGTTTCACTCAGAGTGTGTGTTTGACTCGGTGTGTGTGTTTGACTCGATGTGTGTTTGGAGTATGTGCTTCACTCGGAGTGTGTGTCTCACTCGGGGTGTGTGTGTAGTGTGTGTGTGTCACTTGGAGTGTGTGTTTCACTCGGAGAGTGTTTTACTCGCAGTGTGTGTTTCACTCGGAGTGTGTGTTTCACTCGGAGTGTGTGTTTCACTCGGAGTGTGTCTGGAGTGTCTTTGTCACTCAGAGTGTGTGTTTCACTCGGTGTGTGTGTTTCAGAGGCAGGCAGGCATGAGTGTGTGTTTCGCTCGGAGTGTGTGTTTCACTCGGAGTGTGTGTTTCGCTCGGTGTGTGTGTTTCGCTCGGAGTGTGTGTTTCGCTCGGAGTGTGTGTTTCACTCGGAGAGTGTGTTTCACGCGGTGTGTGTGTTTCAGAGGCAGGCAGGCATGAGTGTGTGTTTCACTCGGAGTGTGTGTTTCGCTCGGAGTGTGTGTTTCACTCATAGTGTGTGTTGCAGAGGCAGGTAGGCATGAGTGTGTGTTTAACTCGGAGTGTGTGTTTTTTGGAGTATGTGTTTCACTCATAGTGTGTTTTTTTCGGAGTGTGTGTTTCACTCACAGTGTGTGTTTCAGAGGCAGGTAGGCATGAGTGTGTGTTTCATTTAGAGTTTGTGTTTTTTGGAGTGTGTGTTTCACTCGGAGTGTGTGTTTCACTCGGAGTGTGTGTTTCACTCTGAGTGTGTGTTTCACTCTGAGAGTTTGTTTCACTCGGAGTGTGTGTGGATTGTGTGTTTCACTCAGAGTGTGTGTTTCACTCTGAGAGTTTGTTTCACTCGGTGTGTGTGTGGATCGTGTGTTTCACTCAGAGTGTGTGTTTCACTCGGAGAGTTTGTTTCACTCGGAGTGTGTGTGGATTGTGTGTTTCACTCAGAGTGTGTGTTTCACTCGGAGAGTTTGTTTCACTCGGAGTGTGTGTGGATTGTGTGTTTCACTCAGAGTGTGTGTTTCACTCAGAGTGTGTGTTTCACTCGGAGAGTTTGTTTCACTCAGAGTGTGTGTGTCACTCGGAGTGTGGGTTTCACTCTGAGTGTGTGTGGAGTGTGTGTGTCACTCAGAGTGTGTTTCACTTGGAGTGTGTGTGGAGTGTGTGTTTCACTAAGAGTGTGTATTTCAGTCGAAGATTGTGTTTCACTCTGAGAGTTTGTTTCACTCTGAGTGTGTGTGGAGTGTGTGTGTCACTCGGAGCGTGTGTGTCACTCTGAGAGTGTTTGTTTCACTCGGAGTGTGTGTTTCACTCAGAGTGTGTGTGTCACTGGGAGTGTGTGTGTCACTCGGAGTGTGAGTTTCTCTCGGAGTGAGTGTTTCACTCGTAGTGTGTGTTTCACTCGGTGTGTGTGTTTCACTTAGAGTGTGTGTTTCACTCGGAGTGTGTGTTTCACTCGGAGTGTGTCTTTCACTCGGAGTGTGTCTTTCACTCAGAGTGTGTGTGGAGTATGTGTGTTTCACTCGTTGTGTGTGTTTCACTCGGAGTGTGTGTGGAGTGTGTGTTTCACTCGGAGTGTGTGTGGAGTGTGTTTCACTCGGAGTGTGTGTTTCACTCAGAGTGTTTGTGGAGTGTGTGTTTCACTCGGTGTGTGTGTTTCACTCGAAGTGTGTGTGGAGTGTGTGTTTCACTCGGTGTGTGTGTTTCACTCGGTGTGTGTGTGGAGTGTGTGTTTCACATGGAGTGTGTTTCACTCAGAGTGTGTGTTTCACTCAGAGTGTGTGTTTCACTCGGAGTGTGTGTGGAGTGTGTCACTCGGAGTGTGTGTTTCACTCGGTGTGTGTTTCAGATGGAGTGTGTGTGGAGTGTGTGTTTCACTTGGAGTGTGTGTTTCACTCGGAGTGTGTGTTTCACTCGGATGTGTGTGTTTCACATGGAGTGTGTGTTTCACTCGGACTGTGTGTGTCACTCGGTGTGTGTGTTTTACTCAGAGTGTGTGTTTCACTTTGGAGTGTGTGTTTCACTCGGTGTGTGTGTTTCACTTAGAGTGTGTGCTTCACTCGGAGTGTGTGTTTAACTTGGAGTGTGTGTTTCAGACGCAGGTCAGCATGAGTGTGTGTTTCACTTGGAGTGTGTGTGTCACTCGGTGTGTGTGTTTCACTCGGAGTGTGTTTCACTCAGAGTGTGTGTTTGACTCGGTGTGTGTGTTTGACTCGATGTGTGTTTGGAGTATGTGCTTCACTCGGAGTGTGTGTCTCACTCGGGGTGTGTGTGTAGTGTGTGTGTGTCACTTGGAGTGTGTGTTTCACTCGGAGAGTGTTTTACTCGCAGTGTGTGTTTCACTCGGAGTGTGTGTTTCACTCGGAGTGTGTGTTTCACTCGGAGTGTGTCTGGAGTGTCTTTGTCACTCAGAGTGTGTGTTTCACTCGGTGTGTGTGTTTCAGAGGCAGGCAGGCATGAGTGTGTGTTTCGCTCGGAGTGTGTGTTTCACTCGGAGTGTGTGTTTCGCTCGGTGTGTGTGTTTCGCTCGGAGTGTGTGTTTCGCTCGGAGTGTGTGTTTCACTCGGAGAGTGTGTTTCACGCGGTGTGTGTGTTTCAGAGGCAGGCAGGCATGAGTGTGTGTTTCACTCGGAGTGTGTGTTTCGCTCGGAGTGTGTGTTTCACTCATAGTGTGTGTTGCAGAGGCAGGTAGGCATGAGTGTGTGTTTAACTCGGAGTGTGTGTTTTTTGGAGTATGTGTTTCACTCATAGTGTGTTTTTTTCGGAGTGTGTGTTTCACTCACAGTGTGTGTTTCAGAGGCAGGTAGGCATGAGTGTGTGTTTCATTTAGAGTTTGTGTTTTTTGGAGTGTGTGTTTCACTCGGAGTGTGTGTTTCACTCGGAGTGTGTGTTTCACTCTGAGTGTGTGTTTCACTCTGAGAGTTTGTTTCACTCGGAGTGTGTGTGGATTGTGTGTTTCACTCAGAGTGTGTGTTTCACTCTGAGAGTTTGTTTCACTCGGTGTGTGTGTGGATCGTGTGTTTCACTCAGAGTGTGTGTTTCACTCGGAGAGTTTGTTTCACTCGGAGTGTGTGTGGATTGTGTGTTTCACTCAGAGTGTGTGTTTCACTCGGAGAGTTTGTTTCACTCGGAGTGTGTGTGGATTGTGTGTTTCACTCAGAGTGTGTGTTTCACTCAGAGTGTGTGTTTCACTCGGAGAGTTTGTTTCACTCAGAGTGTGTGTGTCACTCGGAGTGTGGGTTTCACTCTGAGTGTGTGTGGAGTGTGTGTGTCACTCAGAGTGTGTTTCACTTGGAGTGTGTGTGGAGTGTGTGTTTCACTAAGAGTGTGTATTTCAGTCGAAGATTGTGTTTCACTCTGAGAGTTTGTTTCACTCTGAGTGTGTGTGGAGTGTGTGTGTCACTCGGAGCGTGTGTGTCACTCTGAGAGTGTTTTTCACTCGGAGTGTGTGTAAAGTGTGTGTTTCACTCTTTGTGTGTGTTTCACTCTGTGTGTGTGTTTCCCTCGCAGTGTGTGTCACTACGTGTGTATGTTTCACTCAGAGTGTGTGTTTCACTAC
This sequence comes from Pseudorasbora parva, assembly GCF_024679245.1. Taxonomy (NCBI): domain Eukaryota; kingdom Metazoa; phylum Chordata; class Actinopteri; order Cypriniformes; family Gobionidae; genus Pseudorasbora; species Pseudorasbora parva. Next base: position 939,469 of record NC_090174.1, read on the forward strand.
GTGTGTGTGTTTTACTCAGAGTGTGTGTTTCACTCTGAGTGTGTGTTTCACTCGGAAAGTGTGTTTCACTCGGAGTGTGTTTTTCACTCTGAGTGTGTGTTTCACTCGAACTGTGTGTGGAATGTGTGTGTCACTCGGAGTGTGTGTTTCACTCTGAGTGTGTGTTTCACTCGGAGTGTGTGTTTCACTCGGAGTGTGTGTTTCACTCGGAGTGTGTGTTTCACTCTGAGTGTGTGTTTCACTCAGAGTGTGTGTTTCACTCGGAGTGTGTGGTTCACTCGGAGAGTGTTTTTCACTCGGAGTGTGTGTGGAGTGTGTGTTTCACTCGGTGTGTGTAATTCACTCAGAGTGTCTGTTTCACACGGAGTGTGTGTCACTACCTGTGTGTGTTTCACTCGGAGTGTGTGTTTCACTCAGAATGTATTTTTCACTCAGAGTGTGTGTGTGGAGTGTGTGTGGAGTGTGTTTTTCACTCGGAGTGTGTGTTTCACTCAGAGATTGTATTTCACTCGGAGAGTTTGTTTCACTCGGAGTGTGTGTGGAGTCTGTGTGTCACTCGGAGTGTGTGTTTCACTCAGAGATTGTGTTTCACTCGGAGAGTGTGTGGAGTGTGTGTTTCACTCAGAGTGTGTTTCACTCGGAGATTGTATTTCACTCGGAGAGTTTGTTTCACTCGGAGTGTGTGTGGAGTGTGTGTGTCACTCGGAGTGTGTGTTTCACTCAGAGATTGTGTTTCACTCGGAGAGTGTGTGGAGTGTGTGTTTCACTCAGAGTGTGTTTCACTCGGAGATTGTGTTTCACTCTGAGAGTTTGTTTCACTCTGAGTGTGTGTGGAGTGTGTGTGTCACTCAGAGTGTGTGTTTCACTCTGAGATTGTGTTTCACTCTGAGTTTGTGTTTCACTCAGAATGTGTTTTTCACTCGGAGTGTGTGTGTGGTGTGTGTGAAGTGTGTTTTTCACTCGGAGTGTGTGTTTCACTCGGAGATTGTGTTTCACGCGGAGAGTTTGTTTTACTCTAAAAGTGTGTGTGGAGTGTGTGTGTCCCTCGGAGTGTGCGTTTCACTCTGAGATTGTGTTTCACACAGAGAGTGTGTGGAGTGTGTGTTTCACTCGGAGATTGTGTTTCACTCTGAGTGTGTGTGGAGTGTGTGTGTCACTCGGAGTGTGTGTGTCACTAGGAGAGTGTGTGTCACTCGCAGTGTGTTTTTCAGACGCAGGTCGGCATGAGTGTGTGTTTCACTCGCAGTGTGTGTTTCACTCGGGGTGTGTTTCACTCGCAGTGTGTGTTTCAGACGCAGGTCGGCATGAGTGTGGTTTCACTCGCAGCGTGTGTTTCACTCAGAGTGTGTGTTTCACTGGGAGTGTGTGTTTCACTCGGAGTGTGTGTTTCACTCAGTGTGTGTGTTTCCCTCGGAGTGCGTGTTTCAGAGGCAGGTCGGCATGAGTGTGTGTTTCACACGGAGTGTGTGTTTCACTCAGAGTGTGTGTTTCACTGGGAGTGTGTGTTTCACTCGGAGTGTGTGTTTCACTCAGTGTGTGTGTTTCCCTCGGAGTGCGTGTTTCAGAGGCAGGTCGGCATGAGTGTGTGTTTCACTCTGATTGTGTGTTTCACTCGGAGTGTGTTTCACTCGGAGTGTGTGTTTCACTCGGAGTGTGTGTTTCACTCGGAGTGTGTGTTTCACTCAGAGTGTGTGTTTCACTCAGAGTGTGTGTTTCACTCGGAGTGTGTGTTTCACTCAGAGTGTGTGTTTCACTCAGAATGTGTTTTTCACTCGGAGTGTGTGTGTGGAGTGTGTGTGAAGTGTGTTTTTCACTCGGAGTGTGTGTTTCACTCGGAGATTGTGTTTCACGCGGAGAGTTTGTTTTACTCTAAAAGTGTGTGTGGAGTGTGTGTGTCCCTCGGAGTGTGCGTTTCACTCTGAGATTGTGTTTCACTCAGAGAGTGTGTGGAGTGTGTGTTTCACTCGGAGATTGTGTTTCACTCTGAGTGTGTGTGGAGTGTGTGTGTCACTCGGAGTGTGTGTGTCACTAGGAGAGTGTGTGTCACTCGCAGTGTGTTTTTCAGACGCAGGTCGGCATGAGTGTGTGTTTCACTCGCAGTGTGTGTTTCACTCGGGGTGTGTTTCACTCGCAGTGTGTGTTTCAGACGCAGGTCGGCATGAGTGTGGTTTCACTCGCAGCGTGTGTTTCACTCAGAGTGTGTGTTTCACTGGGAGTGTGTGTTTCACTCAGAGTGTGTGTTTCACTCAGTGTGTGTGTTTCCCTCGGAGTGCGTGTTTCAGAGGCAGGTCGGCATGAGTGTGTGTTTCACACGGAGTGTGTGTTTCACTCAGAGTGTGTGTTTCACTGGGAGTGTGTGTTTCACTCGGAGTGTGTGTTTCAATCAGTGTGTGTGTTTCCCTCGGAGTGCGTGTTTCAGAGGCAGGTCGGCATGAGTGTGTGTTTCACTCTGATTGTGTGTTTCACTCGGAGTGTGTTTCACTCGGAGTGTGTGTTTCACTCGGAGTGTGTGTTTCACTCGGAGTGTGTGTTTCACTCAGAGTGTGTGTTTCACTCAGAGTGTGTGTTTCACTCGGAGTGTGTGTTTCACTCAGAGTGTGTGTTTCACTCAGAGTGTGTGTTTCACTCGGAGTGTGTGTTTCACTCGGAGTGTGTGTTTCAGAGGCAGGTCGGCATGAGTGTGTGTTTCACTCAGAGTGTGTGTTTCACTCAGAGTGTGTGTTTCACTCGGAGTGTGTGTTTCACTCGGAGTGTGTGTTTCACTCAGAGTGTGTGTTTCACTCGGAGTGTGTGTTTCACTCGGAGTGTGTGTTTCAGAGGCAGGTCGGCATGAGTGTGTGTTTCACTCAGAGTGTGTGTTTCACTCTGATTGTGTGTTTCACTCGGAGTGTGTTTCACTCGGAGTGTGTGTTTCACTCGGAGTGTGTGTTTCACTCGGAGTGTGTGTTTCACTCTGATTGTGTGTTTCACTCTGATTGTGTGTTTCACTCGGAGTGTGTGTTTCACTCGGAGTGTGTGTTTCACTCGGAGTGTGTGTTTCAGAGGCAGGTCGGCATGAGTGTGTTTTACTCAGAGTGTGTGTTTCACTCGGTGTGTGTGTTTCACCCGGAGTGTGTGTTTTACTCAGAGTGTGTGTTTCACTCGGTGTGTGTATTTCACTCGGAGTGTGTGTTTTACTCTGTGTGTGTGTTTCACTCGGAGTGTGTGTTTTACTCGATGTGTGTTTCACTCAGAGTGTGTGTTTCACTCGGTGTGTGTGTTTCAGATGCAGGTCGGCATGAGTGTGTGTTTCCCTCAGAGTGTGTGTTTCACTCTGTGTGTGTTTCCCTCAGAGTATGTGTTTCCCTCAGAGTGTGTGTTTTACTTTGTGTGTGTTACACTCAGTGTGTGTGTTTCACTCGCAGGTAGGCATGAGTGTGTGTTTCACTCGGACTGTGTGTTTTACTTGGTGTGTGTGTTTCACTCAGTGTGTGTGTTTCATTCGGAGTGTGTGTTCCACTCGGTGTGTGTGTTCCACTCAGTGTGTGTGTTCCACTCGGAGTGTGTGTTCCACTCGGAGTGTGTGTTTCACTCGCAGTGTGTGTTTCACTTGGAGTGTGTGTTTCACTCAGTGTGTGTGTTTCACTCGCAGATAGGCATGAGTGTGTGTTTCACTCGGAGTGTGTGTTTCCCTCGGAGTGTGTGTTTCAGACGCAGGTAGGCATGAGTGTGTGTTTCACTCTGAGTGTGTGTTTCACTCGGAGTGTGTGTTTCAGACGCAGGTAGGCATGAGTGTGTGTTTCACTCGGAGTGTGTGTTTCACTTGCAGTGTGTGTTTCAGACGCAGGTTGGCATGAGTGTGTGTCATCGGAGTGTGTGTTTCACTTGATGTGTGTGTTTCACTTGGAGTGTGTGTTTCACTCAGTGTGTGTGTTTCACTCGCAGGTAGGCATGAGTGTGTGTTTCCCTCGGAGTGTGTGTTTCAGACGCAGGTAGGCATGAGTGTGTGTTTCACTCGGAGTGTGTGTTTCAGACACAGGTAGGCATAAGTGTGTGTTTCACTCGGAGTGTGTGTTTCACTCGGAGTGTGTGTTTCAGACGCAGGTAGGCATGAGTGTGTGTTTCATTCTGAGTGTGTGTGTGTGTCACTCGGAGTGTGTGTTTTAGACGCAGGTTGACATGAGTGTGTGTGTCACTTGAAGTGTGTGTTTCAGATGCAGATCGGCATGAGTGTGTGTGTGTGTGTGTGTGTGTGTGTGTGTGTGTGTGTGTGTGTTTTTGGCTGTTGTTGTCTTATGTAACGGGTTGTGTGTTCACTTGTAGGACCGGAATACACAAGCCAGACTTACAGCCACCCGCCCTACACGTCCTACAGCGAGGCCTGGAGATTCACCAACTCCAGCATATTGGGTGAGTGTGTGTGTGTGTGTGTGTGTGTGTGTGTGTGTGTGTGTGTGTGTGTGTGTGTGTGTGTGTGTGTGTGTGTGTGTGTGTGTGTGTGTGTGTGTGTGTGTGTGTGTGTGTGTGTGTGTGTGTGTGTCCTTCAACTATTGCGTCAGGCTTCAGTCACATGCGGTTTGCCCTCTACGAGTCACTGTGTGCCTTCAGCTATTGAGCTTTTCTGTGGAAATAAATAATGCCACAAGTCGGCCATTAGTCCTCGAGCTGGAACTACAGAGGTTTCAGCAAACACAAAACACTCAAAAAATATACGTTGGATTTACACTTTTGGCCTCCTGAGGAAGGACGGTTAAAAAAAAAACAATAGGGTGTCAATCATGTTTAATGCCATCATTCACACAAAAAATTATACGCTGGATTTACTTATTTTTCTTCAACAGGTTCCACTTAACTGGTTTATGTTGAATTGAATTAACATTATCTATTTCAGTAAACACATTTCTTTTTTTATGTATGGTTAATTCAATGCCGTTTAGTTAAATCAGGTTAATCATTGTCCAAATCTATTACGTTTATTTACTCTAAAATAATGAATATAAAGTACATATAAAGTAACCAGTTTCCAGTCTAAATATTAAAAAAAAATCTTAAATTAAGATGAATTTCCTAGATCAGTAAAACAACATTAAAAAAAATCTTGTTTTCTGGGGGAAAATATCAAAATGAAGAAAAAAACAGGCAAAATGATCTGCCAATGGGTTGAGAAAAATAATCTTATTTCTGATTAAAAACTTGTTTCTTGTTTCCGAACAGAAATAAGATTATTTTTCTCACCCCATTGGCAGATCATTTTGCCTGTCGTTTTACTGATCTAGTAAATGCATCTTGATTTAAGAATTGTTAGATATTTAGACTGGAAACAAGACAAAAATACTAAATAAGAAGAGCATTTTCTGATGGGTTTTTTCTTTTTTCTTTTTGTACCCATGGCATGCCCATAACAGTTATTTCATCATTATTAAAACACCTTTAATTGGCTTTGTTGTCACCGCAGTGTTAAAGTCTAAAAACACTCACACAACACAAACTTTAAACATAACAAAACATTAAACATTAAAAAAGTCTCTCCATTTTCTCATCTTGTTAAACAAAGCACTTTATTTAAACATTTACTCTCCAAATTCTTTGCAAAGCATGATGGGAAGGGAAAGTCCTGTTTGATTGGGTCACTTGATTGAAACTATTTCAAAATACAAACAAAGTTATAAACTGCAAAAAAAAATGCTCTTCTTACTCAGTATTTTTGTCTCGTTTCTAGTCCAAATAGCTAAAAAATTCTATTATTTATTAGTATTTATTAGACAAGCAAAAGTAATTGTCTTGTTTTGGGAAAAAATAACTCAAAATGAAGAGAGTTTTTGCTTAAAATAAGATAAATAATCTGCCAATGGGGTGAGAAAAATAATCTTAATTCAAACAGAAAACAAGATTATTTTTCTCACCCCATTGGCAGATTATTTAGCTTATTTTAAGCAAAAACTCTCTTCATTTTGAGTTATTTTTTCCCAAAACAGTGGGTACTTGTCTAGTAAATGTTTCTTAATGTAAGAATTTTTAGATATTCTGACTAGAAACAAGACAGAAATACTAAGTTAGAAGAACATTTTTGCTGTGTGGTTTTAAATCAAACATGACTCAATCACATCTGTACCAGAAATCTTATATAATGATTTTTAATCGAGATTAATTGCTTAAATAAAGTGAAGAGCATCATAAAAGAATATCATATGGATGTTTTATTATATTGTATGTTATTTATATTGTTAAATGGGATGTTTTCTGTCGCCCCCTGCAGGTTCTCCGTATTACTACGGGTCCGCGCGCGCGCCCCCGCCCGCCTCCGCCGCATACGATCATCTCTAGTCCCGGGCACGAGCAATATGAAGAAAACATATTGATGGACGATACCTTTTATTGCCTGATAAACTATTTATGTCAACCACACGTTTACATCTTTATCCAGCAGTCAGAACATCTGTGTTTTTGTTTCTCAGTAGCCAAAGACATTTTATATACTGTTTTATTTGATTTCTTCACGGTTATTCATGAATACTTTCAAACTGACTAACCACACACTGCAAAGATATGCTCTTCTTATTTAGTATTTTTTTCTTGTTTCCAGTCCAAATATCTAAATATTCTTAAATCAAGATGCATTTACTAGATCAGTCAAATTACATAAGATATTTTTGCTTGTTTTGTTCACTGAAAAAAAGGTGTGTTGTATTTAGATGATTTAATCATGTACATCGGTTCCACATGAATCAATTAATGAATCAAACATGATTTGTTCACATAACTTCAACATCATGGAATGAAGTCATTGTTAAGTAACCCAATTGAGTGAAATGATTTTAAAATGGCTTCCTAACATCAGTGAAGTCCTCAGGAGCGCTTGAGACCCTTCCTCTTTAATCGAATCACAAGCTTATTTAGTATTTGTGTATTTTTGTGGTCACTTGACTGATTTATAAGACTGCACTAACTATCTTTAATTCTGTTAGTCAGCAATAGCTCATAATGAACATGTCAAGTGCTATGAAAAGCTCTTTAATGACAGGAGCTGTCTCACAGCCTGAGCAATCGCTCCGCTCTTCTCCACTACGGGAACTCAATATCATTTAAATGCTTCTAATTATTCCAACATAATTAAACATTAAACACTATTGAACATAAAGTCTCCCCCTCAGAAAAAAAAGATTCAGGCCCTTCATAGATAAGACACATTTAAATGATGATTAGTTTACTTAATTAAATGAAGTTGTCGAAATGTGTTCAATCATCCTAATGTATTTAAAACTGAAGTTTACTTCATTAATTTGCGTTAAAACTACATTAAATATTTGTGTTGAGAGAACTAACAGCAGTGGATCTGAAGTTCCCGGCATGCTTTGCAAGGGACGGCGCTAGGAGAGGAAATTTAGGGATTAAAGTGATATTTCAGTAAAGATGTTATGAGTTTATGTTAGTGTTTAATGTTCAGTTATGCTGGACATCGAGGAGTTTGTGGTTAGCATTACGCAGAAGAGTGGCTGAGTTTAGGCTGTGGGCTCTTATATTCAATTCCTAAATTAAATATTTTTAGTTTTTCCAATGATTTTTTTTTTTTTTAAATGCTTGTTATTTAAAAGTTTTAAAGGCCAATTAAATTGATAACAGTGCTCACCTCACATAATAAACTTTTATAAATATAACATAATTAAGTAAACGGCACATATAATTATTACGTAACAGGGACAAATTCAACAGGTTTGTGTTTACTCAAAGAAATTGTGTCAGTTTTACTTGCATTTCTTTTTGTTCTTATAACTAAATTGATATTTGTAAAAATTGCTTAATATAGTTGTGTGCAACCACTGACCACATTTTTTTAAAGTCAATTCAACAAGTCATTTTTTGAGTGTAATTTTCCCCAAAACAACACATAAAATAAAACTTTCACTCTTCTAATCAAGTCCTGCACGCAAAGCATGCTGGGAACTACAGTTTCAGCAAAAATCATGTTGGAGAACTTAATTGGTTCACCAGCCGAATCTCACGAAAAATGTGAATAAATAGTACGAGTGTGCAATGCCGTGGAATGTATACGCCAAAACTCATTTTGGCGTGCATATGATGCGCACTTTATGGCGTATTATACATACCAATCCCCCACCCCACCACCCTAAACCTACCCAAGAGCGCGTGTCATATATACGCCGTAAAGTGCGCATCATGTGCACGCCAAAATGAGTTTTGGCGTATACATTCCACGGCATTGCACACTCGCAGGGGCGTGGGACTGGGGGGATAAAGGGTACTGAGTAACCAGGGCCCAAGGCAGGGAAGTCCGTTTTCTATACATACACATACATGGTACGGGGGCCCAGCAAGATGGTTTGTACCCAGGGCCCAAAATTTGGTGCTACGCCTCTGCACACTCGTACTATTTATACACATTTTTGTGTGATCGGGTTGGGTTCACATTCACCCCAAATAATGTAATCTAGTAGATTGCAGATTTTAGAGAATTACATCAATCGAAAGCAAAGAAATCACGTTTAGAAGAGAAACACAATTTTGTTCCGTAGATCGCAAATAATAAGATTAAGTAAATTGGAGAATGTGTGTTTTCCTTTTTTTTCAGTGAAAATATTATAATCAAGATGCATTTACTAGATCAGTAAAATGACGAGATATTTTTTCTTGTTTTGTTGAAAATAAAATCAAAATGAAGTGAGTTTTTGCTTAAAACAGGCAAAATGATCTGCCAGTGGCATTATTTCTGTTCGGAAACAAGATTTCAATCAGAAATCAGATTATTTTTCTCACCCCACTGGCAGATCATTTTGCCTGTTTTAAGCAAAAACTCACTTCATTTAGATTTTATTTTCAACAAAACAAGAAAAAATATCTTATGTCGTTTTACTGATCTAGTAAATG
>NC_090174.1:950830-955830 GCF_024679245.1 Pseudorasbora parva
GCAGGCGTCTGAAACTAAAGATGTTTTCACTGCTCCTATAATGTATGATATACAGAAAATAATATAATATATGTTTGTATTGAACGTTTATGGAGCAAAAGATTTTGTGTGAAAATAAATCATAAAAGTGGTTTATTGTATTTAAAAATCTTAAAAAGTAGGTGACGAGGGTACAGTATTAATGCAAATACTTTCACTAAAATAGCATGTTTTAATAATGTCTAAGTTAATACTTTACCAAACTATTATTGGTTTATTCTGATTAATAATAATTTATTTTTGATCAGTATATATGCTGTCATTAAAATATGTTAGTATAGAAATATATCTGAAAAATATAGAAACCAAATCAAAGATTCTGAAAGCATTAACGGATATCCCATAATAATTTAATATTGATTACAGTAGTAACAATAAATTATATTTATTATATGATATGATTAATATCACATTAATTATGATGGTTTCATGATAAATGTGGAGATTATCTATAAAGTGGACACCCGAATTAATATATGGTACTTATAATCTGAATCATATCAACGGATGTTAAAGTCAGCCGCTGTTCATGATCATGTTAGATATAGCGCCTTTAATACTTTTACACATTCTTCCGTTTAATTAGTTTGAACAAAACCGACTAACATTAACAAGACCTTAGGTTCAAAATATATTCAGTCATCTTAGTGATTCTAACATTTTTAAAAACATCAAATATTAGATCAAATGAGCGCAGAATCATCAGAGATCAGACACATCTCCACACACACACACACACACACACACACACACACACACGCACACACGCACGCACGCGCACACACACACACACACACACAGCCCCTAAACCTACCAAACACACACAGACACACACACACACACACACACACACACACACACACACACACACACACACACACACACACACACACACACACACACACACACACACACACACAGCGAGCCCCTAAACATACCCATCACACACACTACCCCTAAACCTACACACACACACACACACACACACACACACACACACACACACACACACACACACACGCACGTTTGTTTTTGTGAAATGTGAGGACATTCCATAGATGTAATGCTTTTTATACTGTACACACCATATTTTCTATCCCCCTACACTGCCCCTAAACCTACACACACACACACACACACACACACACACACACACACACACACACACACACACACACACACACACACACACACACACCGCACACACACACACACACACACACACACACACACACACACACACACACACACACACACACACACACACACCGCACACACACACACACACTCCTCCTGTGTGATTTATAAGCCTTTTGTAAAGTGGGGACATGGGTAATGTCCTCATATTTCACCCTCTCCTGTAATACCTGTGTCATACCCATGGCATTATACACATTTGTGTCCTCATATGTCACAAAAACATGCCCACACACACACACACACACACACCCTCTCTGAATCGGTGCGTTGATGGTGTTTTCCGTCAAGTCACTTTATTTATAGTGCTATTTTGTTATTTTTACAATATTGACCCAAACAAAACTATATTGCATTTTATTGGAAAATATCATGTAAATCATTAGGCAACACATTTGCATATGAGATTTAATATTTATATTTTCCAATATATTGAAAGCAGCAATCATTTGTACATTTTCCAGTGTATTACATGAATATATGATATAGTGCATAAACCCATCATATTAGTCCATGTATTTCCTAAATATAATATATTGGAAATAAATATATTATAATATATTTCAAGTAATATATTGGTAAATATATTTTCCTTCCGTAAGGGGAGATGAAGCTGAATCAGTTGAAGGTGAAGAACACACTCTTTACCTCATGGACACTTTTACACTTATTCTTCTTGCTAACCTGAAATTAACCACTCTATAATGCTGGGTTAAAAAAAACCCAAGTTGGGTTGAAAATTGACAAACCCAGTGATTGGGTTGTTTTTTTTTACCCAGCATTTTTAGAGAAACCGAATGGCACATATAGATTTGGCTCTGCATGCAAACCGGCTTCTGTTCACATCTTGAATAATTTGACATTATTTACACAAAGACTCAATCTCAGGTTTGAGAGCCTGAAGAGCAGAGCATGTCACTGAGAGCATTGTGTTCAAGCTCACAGAAACTAATAATGTGTGTGTGTGTGTGTGTGTGTGTGTGTGTGTGTGTGTGTGCGTGTGTGCGTGTGTGCGTGTGTGTGTGTGTGTGTGTGTGTGTGTGTGTGTGTGTGTGTGTGTTAGAGAGAGAGCAAACCTTCACCTGCTGACAAACTCACAGTCCGCTCTAGAACCATCGGTCTGCCAGAATAGATTAAGAGACGTGTTATCCGACATCATGAGGCTGTTCGTCCTCAATTTGCTGGTTATTTGTGGGTGAAGAGGGTCATGTGGCTTAGACAGAAGCACTTAACCCAGATCGGGTGAATGAACCCACCAGCCCCGGTCATTAATTTCAGGAGCAGGCAAACTCTGTCAATTTATGACATCAAATCTGCACACATTTTAATGACAATTAATTAGTGATAATTTCTGTTGAGCTGATTGTCCTCAGTGTGTTTTCATTCAGACACAGCCCTGACCCATGCCAGCAGATTCATTATACAAGAGCTGTTCATTTGGAGTCGGACAATTGTGGATGAATGACCCGAGACCTGGAGCCCAAACACTGAAGACCACCAGCAGGGCCAGATCCTTCTGACCAGAACGCGATTTAAAGTTCAGTCAAAGGGTGAGTTCAGCCAAAAATGAGATGTCTGTCATTAACTCCTCTCCCTAATGTCGCTCCACACCCGTCAGACCTCCGCTCATCTTCACACACAGTTTAAGATATTTTATATTTAGTCCGAGAGCGAATGCAAGTGTATGCACACTATACTGTCCATGTCCAGAAAGGGAATAAAAACATCATCACAGTAGTCCATATGAGACATCAGTGGGTTAATTAGAGTCTCTTGAAGCATCCAAAATACATTTGGGTCCAAAAATAACAAAACTACGACTTTATTCAGCATTGGCTTCTCTTCCGCGTTTGTGTTCAATCCTCAAATAAAGATTCAAACGGTTATGAATCAGCGAATTGATTCATGATTCGGATCGCGTGTCAAACTGCTGAAATCACGAGACATTGGCGATCCCAATCATGAATCAATTCGCTGGAAAACGTTTGACCTCTGCAATTTCAAACAAAGGCTACTTTACCAAATATTAACATTGATTTTCTCAGGTGTTCAAATACTTATTTTCCTCACTGTATATATAGTTATAAATCTATTAGTAGATGTTGTTTAACAAATATAGCTATTGATAAAGTAGTAGTTGAAACTCATATATATATAAGGTGAAATAAATCGAACTCTACAGAAAGACGTGATTTGCTAGATTTTTCAGCCTCACTTTTTAACCGTTAAGATCTTGTCGATTGTGCTGTTTTTGTGTTTTAAGATGTAATGATAACAGTTAGAAGTAATATTTATCTGGCTTGTGTCAGAGGGAGCTATGTCTAAATGTTCACAAATGAGCTAACTGTCTAAGAATGACTCACACACACACACACACACACACACACACACACACACACACACACACACACACACACACACACACACACACACACACACACACACACACACACACACACACACACACAAGGAAGACTATTGAAAATAGCCCTCAAGAGAGTAGGCAGAAAAATGGAAGAAAACTAAACTGGAGGTTTTTTGCATTTTATGGAAGGAAAGTGTTATTGCATACAGAAAGGGCGTAAAAACGTCTTGATCTGCTTATTTCTCGACTCTCTTAGAAGAAAACAAATACAACCCTAGGTATTAATTTGAAACAGTGGCTAAATTAACCAAAAAATAAAGCTTCAACTTCTGATGTTTGTAACAGCACAGCAGTAATGACTTTATAAACTTATGAACTACAGTCTCGCATAAGACAGAGCATTGTAGTGTCACTGAGGAAAAACTACACTCATTCAGCTGCCATAGGAGAACACACACACACACACACACACACACACACACACACACACACACACACACACACACACACACACACACACACACACACACACACACACACACACACACACACACACACTCATTCACTGCTATAGGATAGGAAGAATTGGCTAAACTCATTAAATCATCAAAATCAACAACATGTCTGCTTGACCCTATACCGACTAGGCTACTAAAAGAGATACTTCTAGAGGTCATAGATCCTCTGCTTAATATCATTAATTCATCTTTGACATTAGGATATGTACCAAAAACTTTATAGTTGGCTATAATTAAACCACTTATTAAAAAATGCAACTTGATCCTAAAGAATTAGTCAATTACAGGCCGATCTCGAATCTACCGTTTCTATCAAAGACACTAGAAAAGGCCGTGTCCTCACAATTATGCTCCTTTTTAGAAAGAAATAATATCTGTGAGGATTTCCAGTCAGGATTTAGACCGTATCATAGCACTGAGACTGCTCTAATTAGAGTTACAAATGATTTACTCTTATCATCTGATCGTGGTTGAGTCTCTCTATTAGTGTTACTCGATCTTAGCGCTGCATTCGATACTATCGACCACAATATTCTTCTGAATTGACTCGAGTTATGTTGGCGTTAGTGGAACTGCATTGGCATGGTTTAAATCGTACTTATCTGACCGTTATCAGTTTGTAGCAGTAAATGAAGAGATGTCACACCGATCACAAGTTCAGTATGGGGTACCGCAAGGCTCAGTGTTAGGACCGCTGCTCTTCACCCTGTATCTGCTCCACTGGGAGATATCATTAGGAAACATGGCGTTAGTTTTCATTGTTATGCTGACGATACTCAGCATAAACCTACCCAACACACACACACACACACACACACACACACACACACACACACACACACACACACACACACACACACACACACAGTGTCAAATAGACT